>NC_139033.1:29502029-29627029 GCF_964662115.1 Mustela nivalis | reverse complement strand
GTTGGCCCTTTGAATTTTCTCTCAAATAATAAGATGTGAAAGACAAATCAAAGAATAAAATGAGCTTAAATTTTCCAATTCATATTCTTCCATATGATGGCCTCCCTGGTTCTGCTGGGCTTTCAAAATGCTTTAAACAGATCCCCAAGAATGAGTAATATCAATACAATCTTAATATTCCATCAAACTAGAAATATCCTTAAATATAAATCAGAAAGGGAGAAAATAACACAGGATAATAATGACTTTTTTTCTTCCCCAAGAAATCTCCATTCTTTAATATATATTCTGACCTATATTAGAGACCTTCTCTTAAAATTGGCAGTGAGATAGGGGAACTAGGGAACATTTGAATTAATCAATATGAATGTTGAAATTTCATAACAAAGTTAGAAAAATATAGATCTTAAACCAGACTTCTGTGTAAGGAGCTTTCATGGAGGTACTAGAACTAATCTAAAATTTCAGTCGACCATTATCACACATCGTACACATCTTTCCTGGTATTCCTGGAATGTCAGTGCTCTTATACGCAATGCTATGAAGATTGGTACAATAATGTATATGTAATACTCTGGGTTCCTAGGGAGAAATTTAAGCAGGAAGTGGTAGTTTTAGTTGTTATATTGCTACTCACTTTTGCCTCATTTTAAGAATGAGATGGGTGGAAGAAAGCTAATATACAGGGAGTAAAATTAAATATGAGCTGCTTCATGAACAGTTCTCAAGTTATTTTTCAGCACTCCAAAATCCTTTCTACTTCACTGTCCCCTGAAGTACAAAGTGCTCTGCATGTTTAGGGTTTTTGTTGTTATTGTTGTTGTTTCCTTCTCTTCAGAGGAAACAGTGAATATCCTAAATATTAAAAAATTAGGGGTGTCTGGGTGGCTCAGTCGTTAAGTGTCTGCCTTTGGGCTCAGGTCATGATCTCAGGACCCTGGGATCGAGCCCCACATCGGGCTCCCTGCTCAGTGGGAAGCCTGCTTCTTCCTCTCCCATTCCCCCTGCTTGTGTTCCCTCTCTTGCTGTCTCTCTGTCAAATAAATAAATAAAATCTCTAAAAAAAGAAAAAGAAAAGAAAAGAAACCAACACAGCTCCCAGCCTCATTCATTGAGAATTTTGGATTCTGAATCACATTCTTCCTCTTCACTTCTTGTCTTCTGAAATGCATCTGCTTTCCTCATTAATCACCACCATCCTTACCTGGTCCAAGATACCATTATTTTTTTCTGAATTCACCTCTACCATGTGGGATATCATAGAGCATGTGTGTGTGTGTGTGTGTGTGTGTGTGTGCGCGCGCGCGCATGTACGTGTGCACACACACACACTTATTTTAAACACTTTCATCAGAGACTAGAAATACCTCCTCCCTCCCTCCCTGATTTGGCCCTGATACTTGGCTTTGCCATGGTAACTCCAAACACTCCTTCAGATACCGATTCAATTGCCCATTCCTTAGGAAAAATTTTCCTACTTTCTGAGTTTTGTTAATTCATTCTATTGTATTACTTCATGGATCCTGCATTTCTCCTTCACAGAATATACTACAAAGTTATTAATATATTTAAATGATCATTTAATTCACGTCAGCCTTACCACATGACTGCAGGATGCATAAGGAAAAGAACTGATCATTTTAAAGTCATTTCATTTCCAGCAATTAGCTTAGTTTTTGTTTGTTTGTTTGGTTGGTTTTTTTTGCATTTTTTTTAGACCTCAATTTCATTTCTTTAAGATAAATGGCCAGGAGTGTGACTGATGAGCCCTAACTACGTGCATATTTAAATTTCAAAGAAACTGATAAATTATTTTCCATAGTGCCTATACCATTTTACATTCTCATCATAATACATTCAATTTTCATTTTCCTAAGGAAGAATGATTCTAAACATTTTTCCATGTATTTTATTTTGCCATGCATCTATCCTTTTTTGTGAAATGTCTCTTCACAGCTTTTGCTCATTTTTGATTTTTTTCATGTTGGATTTTGAGACTATATATTCTAGATATGATTTCTGTGTTAATATATGGCTTGCAAATATTACTTCTTACTCTGTGGCTTGTTTTACTTTATTCTCTTAATAGAGTCTCAGAGAAAATATTTTAAATTACAGTGATGTGCATTTTTTTTATTTTACGTATTTTTGATGAAATGTCTGAAAGCTAGTTCTTGAAGATTTTCTCCTATGTTTCTTTCTAAAAGTTTATGGTTGTCATTTACAAATAGGAAGAATTTTAGTTTTTCTCTTCAGTCATTATCTTCTTACTTTCTCTTATATTATTTTCTAGTTAGGATTTCCAGTATTGTGCTAAATTGGAGTAACAAAAATAGATATTTTATCTTATTCCTATTATTAGAGAGGAAAAAATTAAGTTTTTCACCATGAAGTATAATGATAGCTGTAGTTTTCATGTAAGTACTATTTGTGAAATTGAAAAAGCTTTCTCCCATTCCTAGTTTTATGAATAGTTTTATCATGAATGGGTATTGAATTCTGTTAATTATTTTTCTGCATCAATTGATATAATAATATTATTTTCTTCTTATTTAACCTGCTATTATTATGGTTGATTACATTGATTGGCTTTTTATATTGAATCAATCTTGTATCTTTAGGATAAGTCCCAAATGGTCATGGTGAATAATTATTTTTATGTGTTACCGAATTTAATTTGCTAATATTTTGTTAAAGATTATTGTGTCTATATTGATGAAGTGTACTGTTTCGTGATTTCTTTTTTTGTTATTGTTCCTTCTTTGCTTATGAAATCAAAATAATATTGGATATTTATTTTTTGAGAATTTTAAAAATTTCAAATTCAATTTATATAATTGAAATAGAGCTATTCAAAGTACCAAATGAGTTGTAGTAGCTTGTACTTTAGGAAAAATGTACAAGCTTTTCATCTGAGTTATCAAATGTATTTTAATACTTTTGTCAGAGTATTCTCTTATTAGCCTTCTGGTATCTTTAGGGTCTATGGTGATATACCTTGTTTCATTCCTAATATTTTTCCTCTTTTTTTTCCCTTTGTCAGTCTTGCTAGAAGTCTGTCAGTTGTATCGATCTTTTTGAAGAATGAACTTTGTTTCATTTTTTTCTCTATTGTTTTTCAACATTGTTTCATTGATTTCTGCTCCTATCTTTCATTATTTCCTCTCCCTGCATGCTGTGTGTTGATTTTGCTCTTCCTTTTCTAGTTTCCTGAAGTGAGAGCCTAGATTATTATTTTGGGACTTTTTTTTTCCCTAATGTATATATTTAGTGCTATTAATACCTCTTCCAGCACTGCATTAGCTGCACCTTATAAATTTTAATGTGTTATTGTCTTACTTTTATTCAGTGTATTTTATATATATATATATATATGTGTGTGTGTGTGTGTGTATACACATATATTTTATATATATATATATATATATATATAGTTTTTTTTTAATTTCCCTTGAGGCTTTCTCATTGATAACTGATTATTGAAAATGTGTTCTTTAGTTTCCAGATTTTTCTGTTATCTGTTATTGATTTCTAGGATTTGTTTTCTCATTGTGATCAAAAGAACACTTTCTTCATGACTTCAGTTGTTTTATGTTTATGTTTCAATATGTTGGCATTTGTTTTAAGGCACAGGATTTTTCTCTGCTTTGAAAGCTGTGGAAGTTCTATTCTATTTTTCCATTTTTTAGTCCAGTGACTCTCTGTTCTGTTGACTAGCACATCCATGGAGTTATTTTTTCTCTGTAATTGTACTTGTCACTTCTAAAGTTTTCATTTGGTTCTTTATTCTTAGGAATTTGCTAAGACTATCTATTTTTCATTTTCAAGGTTCAAGGTTCAAACTTGGTCATTGAAGCATTTGTTATGACTGCTATAAAATCTTTGTCAGATAATTCCAACATCTGTGTACTCCTGGTATTCACATCTGCTGATTTTCTTTTCTCCTTCAAGTAGATATTTTCCTGGATCTTGGTATAATGAGTGACCTTTATATTGTATCTTGGAAATCTCGGGTATTCTTTTATGTGACTGTGTCTCTTATCTGAGTATTTGTTTTGAAGGTTTACTCTTATACTACACCAGCAGGGAGAAGGGTGTACTTTCTCATTACTGAGAAATGAGGCACAAATCTGGTTTACCCTGTTTTGCCCATGTGGCTTATATTAACATCGTGGAGATTGACAGCTTCGTTACCTCTGGAAAGTGATGAAAATTCTGGCTTCCATTCAGCCTGCTCTGACACCACAACGAGGGGTAGTGAGAAAGGTGTCTTACTGCTGCTAATTAGGTTTGAAAGTTAGGATCCTCGAATGGTCTCTAGTAATAGCATGTGAATGGTGGGGGGTGCGATCTGGCTACCATTCGACAGGAAGATATTTTCAGTTCCCATTTGGAATTGTCTGATATCACACCAGGGAAGTATGCCTCATTACAGCTGGTCCCCGCCTCAGCTTTTGCTGACAGGGTGGGTTGGGGCACTTTTTTTCTGTGTGTGGGGTAGGCTAGAGTAGGCACAGTTTTTTATCTAAAGGTTTCTTGCTTTCCTGTACTTCCCCTTTCCTGGTTCTTTGACCAGAGAAAGCAGATTTTAATTTATTTTTAATTTTTATACTTTTATCTGTGCTCAGTGGTGCTTCTGGGCTTCTGGCCAGAAGAAGCTTCTGGCTTCTTTAGCTCTAAGTCGGGAGTGTATGAGGCATATAGAAAGCCCAGGGAACTATTTGCCATGTGTTTTGTGGTTGTCTGTTTTACACACCAGGCCTTTTCAACTTGCAGAATGTTTTTTATATTATCATGTTATCGAATGTTTAGTTATATATATTATTTGCATAACATATAAAATACATAATATTTATCTGTTCAGGAAGAATAGGATGACACATGGCTAATATATATATATTATATATATACCTCCTAGTGTGGTACCTGAAATAGCAATTTAATTTTGATATTCCAGAGACTGAATCCTTTTCCTTTTCATTGGTGTTCATTGAGCTTTTGTATCTGTGGGCTCTAATTTTCATCCAGTTTGAATAAGTCTCAGATAATACTTCAAATATTTTTTTCTTCCCCTTTCCTGTCTTATTCTCAATTCCGAATATACTTGTTAGACTGATACTGCTCACACCACCTGAAATCCTATTTTTTGGAGTTAGCTCATTGATAGAGCATTGAGTATTTTATTTTCTCTTTTCTACATTTTTATAATATTTTCTGTTTCTCACATGCATATTTATATGTAGGAAATGCACTTAGTTGAAATGAACATATTCTATATACGAATTTTGGAATGTAAGGAAAGTAAGGAAGTAAGGAAAATGAGAAGGAAAAAAGAGTAAGTGGCTTTTAACCCATGGTTTATAGTAAAATATATAAAGACCTATCTTTTTCAGGTTAAATAAGAGGCAAACAATAGAGCATAATAGATGGCTCAGAAAAAAATTCTCATTATATTTGAAAAAATATAAGTTTAATGGTAGAGATTATTGGGTGGGTAAAATTATTGTTCAATTAATTGTGTAAAAGCAATTGGTTGATTAAGAATAATTCAAAGATGGGCTTTTGCTTCAGAACTAAATACTTTTGAGGTACATAATGTTGAATTATGATTATAAAAAAAAAGGAGATTCCTACAATCTTGAAATGTGAACGGACTTCTTAAACATAGAAACAACAGGAGAATTCAAGAAGGAAATTTGGTAATTTTTCCAAAAAATTAATTTTTTAAAACTCTTATTTGAGAAACACACCAAAATGAAATTTATATTTAAAGTACATAGTAAGGGGCACCTGGGTGGTTCAGTGGGTTAAGCCTCTGCCTTCAGCTCAGGTCATGATCTCAGGTCCTGGGATAGAGAGCCCCACGTCGGGCTCTCTGCTCAGCAGGGAGCCTGCTTCCCCAACCCCCCACCTCTCTCTGCTTGCCTCTCTGCCTACTTGTGATCTCTCTCTCTCCCTCTGTCAAATAAATAAAATCTTTTTTAAAAAAGTACATAGTAAGATTAAATGCCTATAGCAATCAAAACAGAAAAAAAAAAGAATATCCCTGTTACATCAGTAGCTTCTAAAAGTCATGAGGAAAACCTACTCGTTTAGTGTATAGTAAATGAATAAATAATAAATATAATAATGACCAGTTGATCTAAAAAATGTTAAACTTCAATTTTTTAAAGAATGATTTTTTACTTTATTTTTATTGGTATTACAGAATGTGCATGCAGTTTTATCATCTCCTTGGGACGTAGTTCAGCAATTTTTGTATCATTTGACCTAGTTATACAACTTTACTCAAGGTGTATTATAGCATAGTTATTGAGAAAACTCGCTTTGAGGAGAAACTCACACCATCTGGCTGTATGACATTGTATAAGTTATTTTTCTGGTTTTGTTATCTATAAAGTAGAGATAATTTTACCTACATTATTGACAAATGTTTTACCAATAAGAAAACATATAGTATTCAACTATTAAATTACATTTCAAATACTATATAATATATATAGCAGGCATTTACAGTATAAAACTTTATATGCATTAAGTTCCAAATCTATGATAAATATATACGAATGAGTTATATATAACACAGGCATCACACGCAAACACAGACGCATACATTCACAGTATGTTCTGTATTGTGTGATTAAAGGCCATTGTTATTTTCTCTTTTGTGTCTATTATTTCCAAGCATTTCCAAATATTTCCATTTCCCAGAATATTCCACATGAGCATGTGTTACTTATTGAGTCAGGAAATAATAAAAACAATCAATAAACTTTCCAAAAATTTCTTTGTTCTCATCTTTGTTTATTGTTTAGCAATAATATAGTATGCCAAAACTAAAATTGCCTAGTGTTTTTTTTTTTTATCATGGGGAGTCCATATTTACTTCTGCCATCTGGAAATGTGGTTTACACCATAGAGAGTAGCAGATCATAATACAATGAACTACCATATGTGACAGAATTCAATTTTGTTCCCAAATGCTGTATAGTAAAAATTTGATTGTTTGCAGTATTATACCACCTGCATTGTCACAAAGAGGTATTTCTGTAGCTTTTTCAACAGGAAAACTGTTCATTGTTTTTCACTTTTTCTTTTCCCATGGATATTAACACTATAATTCATATATTGTCTGGTTAATTGAACCAACATGCATTAAAATTAGTCCAAGATAATTACTCTTCCCTTCTACACAAAGGAACAATGTCATTATGTGCAATAGAAATTGTATTCCTTAAAGCAATGCAATTCACTTCAGATTTGACTTTCTATTGTGTAATTGCACTATCACTAGAGGAAATGGAGAACATTTTTTACAGATGTTTGCATATTATCAGATACCAGATTTGGAAAGTTGATTAGGAAAAATATTACACACTCTATCAAAATTTTCAAGTTACATGGTGATTTGTTTATAATTCAGAAAACCTTTATCTACTTTCTCTGTGCTTTAACTGTTAAAATATTTCTTTAGAATGGATAATGATCTAAGATACAAAGCAGACTTTACTGATAGTATAGATTGAGTGACCCCTGCCTTTCAAAATCAGAATTAATTGTCTTCTCTTTTCACCATTTCTTTTCTGATGTGAGTTGGTCAGTTTCTCATCATCTCAGCCATTACTTTATGGTAGGCTATTGGCAGGTACACTTGAAAAATACCCTAAGTAGATGATGAAAACCTCATAGACCCTGCATCACAGGTATAAATTAGGAGACTTTACCCTAATTCTGATAACAGAGTTGGTTTTTATTTTGTTTTGTTTTGTTTTTTGTTTTTTGTGGTTTTTTTTTAATGAAAAACTTAAGGCTTGGAAAATTGGCTGTAACTTCCAGAAGAGCCTAGTTATTCCCCCAAGTGTAAGTGCACTACTAGGTGGTCCTCAGTTAGAAAAGAAGGAATAAGTGGAGCATATTACCACTGCATCCACTACACATATTAACACTATTAACAGTTTCAAGAATGAATAAATCTAAAACCAGTCTTGAACCCAGACCAAACTCTGGTGCTGAGATATCTTGCTTGGAAAACCTGGTAGTAAATAACTATTTATTTGAAGCTATTTACTTGGAAAACCTGCTGGCAGTAAATAAACTAAATAAACAAAAAAAATAAACTATTGCTATTTGTAACCAATCTTTCTTTATATTTTGGGTATGTTTTTGTTACTTTACCTCACTCTTTTTCATCTCTTGATTAGGTCGCCTTTATCAAGAATCTATAGTGTGCTGGTGTCAAAGGTATTTCACAGAGTGTTCACGTTATTTCTTAACATAGTAAGATAATATGTTCCTGGAAGACATATTCTTCTCCATCATTTTTTTCATTTTGTGATCATTTCCCTTTGAAAGATGCTATTTATAATGTAAAAAAAAATCTGGAATTTTACTAAGCGAACTATATAGTAAACTGAAATCCAAACTTAGAAACAAATGTATGCATTACCTACTAGAAAATAAGATTTGTTTTAAGTTTTCAGATATGACAGAAAAATCATCTTGAATCAGGCATAAAATTTGCTTCTCTGGATCTCCTCAGCTTCACATTTTTTTTCAGAAGATATTTATCCTACTTGTTAACATTCACTTTAAGTGTCAAAACCTTATGAACTATATACCTAGGATTTGCCTCTTATTTGCTCTGTAAAATGTTTGCCACCGAATACTTAACCTGTTGAGGGGCTCCCCCCCATTGTGCCCGTTGCTTCTGCTCACCTCACAGCATCTGTTGTTCATGTACGGGAAACAGGTGCACTCCTCGCTCTCGAACTGTTGTCCTTGTGTTAAATATATGCACTGGTGACGGCAGGAGTATTTTACACTCTACTTCTTTTAGAAGAATATCTTTCTGAGCAGGTGGGAGTCAAATTTAAGACTAAGTTGTCATTGGAGAGAAATGTGTATATCATACATTAAGTATTTAGAATAATGTAAAGTATATGGGAAAACTTATAAAATGGTTAGTTATTATTTCTCTATTATCTCAAACAGGATCTAGTGATCTTATTGTAATTGATACACAAATAATTTTTAAATAGAAAAATGGCAGCTATCCCTTTTTTGAGAACATGAGCTTATAGAATGATTATAATGTGTACATGAAGGAAGGCACATGTAGGTACGCACATTCACATGAGAAGTATGGGTATACCACAGTCGAGTTATCGGTTTATCAGTTGATGGGCATTTGGTTGGTTCCATGTTTTGGCTCTAATGAGTGAGTGACTATAAACATGTCACATAAAGGGTTTTGACAGACATGTTTCATGTATTATTGTATAAATATTTAAGAATGGGATAGCTTGTTTTATGCTAACTATATGTAATTTTATAAACATTCCAAATTTTAATTGAAGTTATAGGTACATTTTGCATTCTGATTAGTAAAGTATGAGTTTCAGTTTCTGCAATCCTTTACGAGCATTTTTAATTGTCTGGGTTTTTTGTTGTGTTTTTAAATTTTTGGACATTCTGTTAGTTATGTACTGGTACCTCAGCATGGTTTTAAATTGATTTCCCCTTACTGACTAAATCTATTGAGTATCTTTTTCCTGTGGTTTTCTTTCATATATCTTCTTTAGTGAAGTTATCCAATCTTATTGAATGTTTTCTTCTTCTTGAATTGTAGGAATTCATGATAGCTTTGTGTTTCCTACAAACTTTCCTTCAGGCGTAACTAGTATTTTCATTTTATTAATATTCCCTTTCAAGGAAAGTAAGTTTTAAATTTTTATGAAGTTCAGTTTATCTATCAGAATTTGTGTTATGATTTATAAATCATATTTTATGCCCTGCATAATTGTGTCCTAAGCAATAGTCACAAGGGATTTACCCTGTATTTTCTACTATTTTACAAATTTCAGTTGTATACTTAGGCCTGTAGTTTATGTTGCATAATATGTGCGCTGGTTCAGGATTTCTTCCGCATAAAAGCGCCCAGTTATTCCAGAACCATTTGTTGAAAAGACGATACTTCTCTCATTGAGTTTTCTTGACACCTTCGTCAAAAAATCAATTGGCCGTATATGTCTTTCTTCATTTCTGGACTTCATGCGTAGATACACATACCGGCCCTAAAGGAATTTCTTCTTTGATCTGTTTAGAAGGCTTACCTTAGTGGCACTCAGTCAAATAATTTAATTATATGGGTTTCAGAGTTAGAGGATAATTCATTAAGGCTTCCATGTGACTGTTAAAGAAGAAATAAGGCTCCAAAAGTATAAGTCAAAATAGTAAAAGTCTATACTTAACTAGAGTTGAGACCATATCGTTTGCACTGTATCATATATAGTAATAGTGTAAGCAAACAGGCATATTACAAAAAAAAAGTGTGATGTGAAATGATTGACTGACAATTCTTTATCTGGGAAAGGATTCTGCCTTTGACATTGATTATTAAACTCTTTTCCTAGCATCAGGGGCCTGGTGTTCACTGGGGCTGAAAATTAGTCATATATGAGTTTAGCAAATATATTCAAAACATTATTTGTTCAGAAAATGATGAAGACTCAAGGTAAATATTCTCCAGAAATGATGTAGAGCTGAGGAGACCCAGAGAGCCAAAAGTTTTTCCTGAACACTGATGATTTTTCTCTCACACCTGAAGAATTAAAAAAAAACCTTTATTTTAGAGTAGGTTATGTACATATTTGTTTCTAAGTTTTCAACCTATTATATGGTTTGCTTAATAAAGTTCTGGATTTTTTTTTATAATATAAGTAGCATCTTTCAAAGAGATGGATGACAAAATGAAAAATATAGTAGGGATGAGTATGCTTTCAAATAACCTATTGTTCAGTCATGTTAAAAAAATTATGTGATCTGTGAAATACCTTTGACACCACCACAATATAAAATCTGATAAATGTGACCTAATCAAGAGAAGACAAAAGAGTGAGGTAAACAAACAAAAAAATATCCAGAACATCAGGAAAGATTGGTTATGAATAGCAATGACCGTTTTTTATTGCTAATAGATTTTTCAAGGAAGACAAATTGAGGGGAAAATAAGAGCAGAGAGTCACTCTGGTACATACAGAGGACAGGGACAGTTCAGAATGTGCAAGAGTAGATTAGCAGCACTACTTCTCTGGACACAGCGTATGAAGTCATACCAGGCAAAAACAAAGACAATTACCTTTGCCACATATGGCTAAGTATATTTGCCAGTTGCTCAGAATTGAATGTATGTGACTGTTATGTATTTGCCAAGATTCAGTCCCAGCAACTACTTCATCTAGCTTAAACAGAAAGGGTCTTATATAGGCTATTTGTTGGCTGACAGTTTTTGGAGGGTCCAGGGAATCAAAGTTGGTGATACACAGCCAGGACTTACTTGTGTCCGAACTTGGCATGATTTTTTTTAACAAAAATTATTTGATCCACTGCCCAGCACTAGATAGTCAAAAAGCCAGAGGCCAGTACCAGATAGCGAGCATCTCTGCCAAAGAAAAAGTAATAACCTCCACAATGAATATGGCTAAAGAGCTGAGAGCACACTGTCCCTGCACTACAACTTTCAAATCTTTGGGAGTGTATGCTGCTATTTGCGCTCATCTTATGGCAAGACATCCTGGGAAATTGCACTCTGATTGTACCTTGGGACTGCATACTTCATAAGGCAGAGAAATGCCAAAAGGATGCTGTGGGCTGGAACATTTGGCAGATACTAATTATAATATAATTTCTCATTTGTTGCATGTGATTATACCTAATCTAGTGTTTGAATAAAGTATTTTCCAAACCCCGGATAACAGAGCTTTCTTTCTTAACTAGTTTAAATGTAATCTTCATGAACTCCAACGACCTTTGCATATGATATAGGTAAATGGACTTGGTATACATGACCATAATTTTGCCTTCCGATTCAGCCACACATACACGGAAAAGCAAAATAAACAAAATCTGATGGAGAAAGTACAGTTAGACAAGATATTTCTATCTAGATGAGCGAATTTTCATTGAAGCAGAATTTTTTCTTATGAAATTTCAAAAGGAGGACTTCTATTTGAAAGTAGAAGCAAAGAAATCTTAAGAAGTAGATTCTATTGTGTTATAACTCAAACATGTATGCATATTAGGTGGTTAAATATATATAATATATATTATTGAATATTATATAGTACTATCTTATATAATTATAATATACGATAACTATATAATACATGTAAAATATTAAATGTGAAAAGATAATCTGTAGCATTACTATAAATCCACACTGGTAATCAAGCTGCATCTAGAATCTGGAAGGAATATAAATTAAAGCTTTTGGTCAGTAGTACTAAACAGGAGAATTGTGGTCTTTAGAGGTCTATCTTATGAAACGAGTTTTCCATTCAACGTGAATGACAGTGAAAATGCACTTTATTATTTATTGTTTGAGCTCCCCTGTCATTCTTTTTGAGGACCCACACAATTAGGATCTAATTATCATTATTATTCAATAAGACAATAGTCATGTCTTATTGAAGACCCATATGATTAGAATCTCAGACATCCAGGAAACGTGATGAGCATGTCAACAAAATTAGTAACAGGTTGTTTATTGTTTGATACTGTTTTCTCATCCTTTCACCAATAATAGTATATGTTTCCATTGTACTACCTTGCAAAATGCCAAGCCTTGTTGGATCCAGTACTTTCTTTATCTGGCACCTGGATAAGAGTAGCTGAATGTAAATACTGTTGTACGTACTTTTGCTCTCACTGTATATCCAGTTTTATTACTTCATATATTATCTTCATCCTGATGACTATGGGAAGAAAAGAGTTAAGAAAAGATTTCCTCCTTCCTGGGCACTTGAGGGAATGCTGATCTCAGCAAAATCTACTTGTAAATATTGCAGTGTGATTTATAGCAGCAAAATTATCTGAGGCAGTTCTTCCCTAAGAATCTTTTAAAGCAGAGCATACTATTTGTTTATATCTCTTATTGAAAATAAACCTGGAATGCAGAGATTTATGGCTCAAAGCTGACTGGAGAATGAAAGTTAACTATGTGGCCTATCTACTTATGTGACCGACTAACGACTAACGGAGTACACAAACCAGGACCTCTTTACTAAGACTACTTCCTCTGAGCCTAATTGCCCCATGAACACAGTATCTCTTTCTTTTTCCAAGTTCAGTACTCACAGGGTGGGAAACATGTCCATTTTTGCTTTGCTTTGCTTTGTTTTCTTTAGTTTTGCTTTGCTTATATTTGATTTTGTAATGGAAGCTGTATCTGCTGGGTTTGTGGTGGATCTGAGAGACAAATATTGTAAGGCTGCAGTGGCCCTACTTTTTGCTTATATCTTTCACTAATCATTAGGAAAGTTTATTGATGAGTTATATTTATTATCTGTGTGCATCTCTTTTGACAATCCAGCCATCTGTGATACTATACCTACCAAATAACATTACGCCAGACCTTTTCCCTAAATTCTAACTTGAAGCCTCTCAAATTCAGAATTCTAAAATCTAACTCTTCTACACGTTTCAGTATGTTCCTCTCTTAGACTTCTCTATCTCAAGCTATCAACTCCATTTTGTCCATTTGCCCAAGACAAAACTCTAGAGACATCCTCGACTCTTACCTCTCCAGATCCAAACCTTTTTGCAAGGGGTTGATTTTACCTAAAAAATACATTCTATATTATGTTTTCTTCATTTTCTCCATCGTAATCCTAGTCTAATCATCATTATCTTAGAACAGATTATAGCAATTGGCTCTTAAGTGGCCTCCCTTATATTTTAAAACATAACCATAAAATCGCTTATAAGGAAATCAAAGCAGGACATGTTTTTATTCATTAATTCAACTGTTATTTATTAAAATCTCATTGGTGGTTTCCTTATTCAGAATAAAATCTAAAGATACTATTGCTTATAATATGGGTTATTGTTTATGCTACTACTTTTGCTCTCTCAATTACTTTATTCCATGATAATTTAGTGTATGTAATTGTTGTGGTATGTTAGAGTAAAATTGTTTATGTGCCTGTTACTATACAATATGTTATCAAATTTCCACAAGGTAGTGTGTTTTTCTAGGCATTAGAATAAGAAAATAAGACCAAAGTAGTATAATTTTTGCTCGTGAATATGGGGTATTCAGATATTCATCTGATAACACGTTTTGAAGAAGTATGTGAGAAAGGTTTCCATTATTTAATTATTTGTTTGTTTCTAGTAAACCTTATTTTAATGGTCCTCAATATTTTCTGATATAATTTTGGTCAAGTTGTTTCCCTTAAAAATACTGATTTTAAAAACTAATAATACATACACACACAACATCAAATATTCCTCAAAACACTCTCCTTTTCTTTTGAAGGTTTTATGATGCATTATCATTGGCAAGTATTTTACTATTAAACATTTGTGACCAATTGGGGCAAACAGTTCTAAGATTATTCTTCCACATTTAATTAAGACTAGGATAGCAGGTATTAACAGTAACAGTCATTGGGCCTTCTTAACTTCCTGGACAGAGCAGGTGACCTTGCTAGCCTCGGTGGGTGACCTTTTTAGCCTCGGTAACCTTCTTGCCAACTGCTTTGATGACACTCCCACTCACTGTCTGTCTCATGTCCTTTAGAGCAAAACAGCCAGTCAGAAAATCTCAGCTCATATGGGTTTTCCAAGAACCGTATCAGTGATACAGCATCACCAGATTTCAAGAATCTGAAGCTATCTTCTATCTTCTGTCTAGAAAAAGTGATCATTTTTTTTTTTCCCCTTCAGATCACTAAGGTTGCAAATAGTGTGAGCTCTATGTCAGTCCAGCACAGGTGCATAGCCAGCACTGATTTGGACTGGGTCGTTCAGAATAATCACCAGAGTTGTAAAACTAGCTGCTTCCATTAATATGTCATTTTGCTGGTACTAGCCATGTTGCCACAACCAATACCTTTCACAGACATGTGCTTGACACTGAAGCCCACGTTGTTCTCAGGACGAGGTTCACTGAAAGTTTACGGTACATTTCAAGATCTTTACTTCAGTCGTAATGTTGGAGTACAGGTGATCACCATGCTAGGTTTGAGAAACACCACAATCTCCACTTGGTCCATAGGGATAATACCAATGCCACCAATTTTGTAGATGTCCTAGATGGGCAGGTGCAAGGACTTGTCATTTGGGTAAGTTGGTGGCAGGGTACAATCCAGAGCTTCAAGCAGCATGGTTCCACTGGCATTGCTATCTACACAGGTGATTTTCCATCCTTTAAGCCAAGGTATATTAGCATTTCACTGTAGCATGTTGTCACAATTCCAGCCAGAAACTGGCACAAATGCTACTGTGCTGGGGTTGTAGGCTATTTTCTTAATGTAGTACTGACTTCCTTAATGATTTCCTGTATCTCTTCTGGCTGTAGTATGGTTCAATGGAATATGTTCTGTTAATAACAACGATTAGTCATTTTACACCTAGTGTGTAAACCAGAAGGCCATGCTCAGAGGTATGCCCATTCCGGGAGATACCTGCCTCAAATTCATGATGTCACAAACGGTAGGAGTTTCTTCTTTTTGATGGATGAGTATCATTCCATTGTATGTATATATTATGTTTTTGTAATCCATTTTTCTGTCTTTGGACATTTATTTTGTTTTTATATCTTGGCTATTGTGAACAGTGTTGTCAAAAACACGAGAGTGTACGTCTCTCTCCTGATTTCACATCTTTTGGGTATATACACAAAAAGTAGGGTTGCTGGATCACTGGTAGTTCTATTTTTAATTTTTTGATGAACCTCCGTACTGTTTTCCATAGAAGCTACACCATTTTACATTCCCACCAACAGTATAGAAGTGTTCCCATTTCTCCGAAATCTCACCTCTAAGTGACATGTGACATGGTCACCTCTAAGTGACATGGTGACATGTAGAGAAACGAAAATACAATTAGGCCATTGCTCAAATGGTTAAACTGTATGATCCAGTAACTGTACTCTATGGCTTATTTGCAGATGAATGGTAAACTTGTTTTTTAGCTGATGAATGGCTAAATGAGATATGGTATATTCACATAGTGGAACTTTATCCAACCATGAAAACTAATATGTTCTTAAACATGCCATAACATAGATGAATCATAAAAGCATTATGCTAAGTGAAAGAAGTCAATCACAAATAGCCACATATTTTGTTTATATGAAATGTTCAGAATAACTAAAAAATTAGGTATGTAATAGACTAGTTATTTCCAGGATCTGATGGATGGGCACGGGGAGCTGGGGAATGGCTGGTAAAAGGCAAACCACTGGGATTTGTATTTCATTTTTTATTGTAGTTGAATTTAATAAAAAATGATGAGTTTAGGTGCAAAAACAATGAATACTGTTATGCTGTAAATAAATTTAAAAAATTTTTAAAAAAGATGAGTTTACTGTTTTTTCCCTTTATTTTAGAAAATAGAGAATATTTTAAGATTAGTTCAAAACTCTATACTGAGTGAAAATAATGTTTATGAGTTCAGAATCACAAAGTGCCAGTATTACAAAATTTAAGACTCAAACATATACTGGGGGGTTATGTCAGGCTCAGAATTTAAGCACTCCAAGATTGTATTTTAAATAGTTAGATTTTCCATTTTATTTTGGGTGCTTTCATGATTTTCAGTTGGCTGAAAGAGGGGTGCCTGGGTGGCTCAGTGGGTTAAAACCTCTGCCTTTGGCTCAGGTCATGATCTCAGGGTCCTGGGATCAAGTCCCACATCAGGCTCTCTGCTCAGTGGGCAGCCTGCTTCCTTCTCTCTCTGCCTGCCTCTCTGCCGACTTGTGATCTCTGTCAAATAAATAAATAAATAAAATCTTTTTTAAAAAAGCTGAAAGAATTTTAGTAGGTCATAAGAACTTCACTGTGTTTGCACAATGGTTTATGATAACATAAAGAATAAATAGATTTTAAGTTTGAATGACAAATATAGTCACTGAGGTACTGATCTATTTTAATAGACATTTTTGAATATCCACTAAGATTTTAAGAAATACTCTAATAATAAAAGGTGAAAACTCAAATTAGTCGAATAATGTATTTTTTTGCCATTACCTTAAAATGAACATTAACAATAAAACGGTGAGTTATTGGGGTTTGATAGTGATACATTTCTTAAATAGACATACAAACAAAAGTGAATCATTCCATTTCTTCTAAGATGTTCCATCAATTTTTAATGAAATTTATATGAGATTCTAGAGAAACCTTTATCACATCCTAATTTCTCAAATATTTATATGAATGATTTTTATGCTGTGCTACTTCCTAGCTGAAAGAAAAATAAATAAATAAATCATTTTTATATAAATCATGTCATTCACCATCCCTTATTTCAAATAACATATTTGATGCCATGATCTTGTAGTTTCCAAATATGAGATTTTCAGTGGGCACATGAACTTACAATTAAAATGCACCTATTTGAGAAAATACCACTTGTGAATAGAATGTGATATTTGATTAAGAAATAATTCTACTACTAAATACAGTTGATTACTAGTGGCCTAGATGCAGAGAGCTTTAATATTTTATAAGCATATGAAAATTTGGGGTACTGATTAAAATATTAAAGTTTTCAGTATTATGAAGTAAATGTAAGTTGGATAAATATTAGAATGATAAAAAATCTTCTGAATCAGGAACAAGCGATAAAGGCATATAGTTTGTTAAAAATTGACAAAAATGTATTTCAGGGACTATGAATGCGGATATAGAGAATAGAGACATGAAATGTGTTATTTTAACCTCAGAAACTATGTATTAAAATAATATTATGTGTGTTTGATTAAATTTAATAGCCATATTAATGAGATTTATAATGTTAATAAAAATTAAAACATATCTTAATTGTTCTTATCAGAGAACTCTGTAATATGATGGAGTTAATAGAATACAAGTATTGAAGACAGGAAGCTGGAATTTTAACCTGCCTTTGTATTTACTCCATATTCCTTTCTCATCTCTAGATTCTTTATCTGCACAGTGGAGATGACTGAAATGCTTAAGAAAGTATTTAGTGCATTTAGTTCATTCTTAGTCTCTTTCTACAGACTTGGATGAAGTATAATGCAAGCAAAGGTTGTCAATTTTTATGTTGCGAGATATTCAAATAAAAAAGCATGGATTTTAAAATACCTTTCAAATTTAGACAGATAGCCAAGATTATTGGCAAAAATTAATGTGGAGGGGCACCTGAGTGGCACAGTTGGTTAAGTGTCCAACTTTTGATTTCCGCTTGGGTCATGATCTCAGGGTCCTGGGATCAAGCCCTGCCTGGGGCTCTGCATTTAGTGTGGAGTCTGTTTAAGATTCGGTATCCCTCTCCTTCTGCCCCTCCCACTCATGCTCTCTCTCTCTCAAATAAATAATCATTAAAAAATTAATGTGGACGGGCGCCTGGGTGGTTCAGTTGGTTGAGCAGCTGCCTTTGGCTCAGGTCATGATCCTGGACTTCCAAGATCGAGTCCCACATTGGGCTCCCAGCTCCTTGGGGAGTCTGCTTCTCCCTCTGACCTTCTCCTCTCTCATGCTCTCTCTCACTCATTCTCTTTCAAATAAATAAATAAAATCTTTAAAAAAAATGTGGAAAAAATTTATGTGGAAAAAACTCATCTGTTTCTAAGATGAACTGTGTCATCATTACTGACTATATGATTAATGAGAAATGCTATAATTCTACTGTCTTCTAGGGAAAATAATACAATATGGGTATAGCTTTTGGCTTAAATTTGAATGTTAAGCACAGCTTTTTATTTTTTATTTTTTATTTTTTTATTCCCATGCCATGTGGATTGTCTTTGATTGTCAAAAGATAATTTAGTTGGAAAGATTTATGAGTTTAAGATAGAAGTTTACCTGGTTTGGAATAACTTGGAAATGACTGCCTCATACTTTAAAAAATTATATCATTCATGAGAACCTGCCTGTAATAGATGAATGATATATTGAAGCTTTGCATACAATGATCTAGAAACTTTAGGAGGGAAACACTTATATCACTCTTCTGTGTGATATTCTTCAAGTATTTATAGCAAACTCCAGTTATTGATGTTGCAAATTGGTTCTAAAAGTGTCTCTTCACTTTTTCAAATTGATGAAGCACTCAAGCCTCAGGTTCTTGAAAATTATTTGAAGGAAAACTCAGCTCTCATCCATTTTGTCTGCAGGATGAATTAAGGCAGTGTTTCCTCTATGTCATGATTGAAAATCCTCTTTGTAGGCTTGTGCTATTATGACTTTGTGAAAAGCCCTCACAGAAGGGTTTTAGGAATTCCTCTGATTTGGTTTTCAAAGATAACTTCTAGAAAAATATTCCGGAAAATTGTAATGTCTAATATCTCTTTGCTTACTTCAGAACAAGTGAGTAGACTATATGGATCATTATCTCTTTATTTCCATCTGTACACGGTGATGGAGCTCGTTCCTCCATTTCTAGCTATGAAGACAAAGCACTTTACAAAGCCTGAAATATGAATGCCTATGGCCTCAATTGTGCTTTATTTTTCACATTATTGTGTTGGCCAGCCAGTGGCAAGCAACTTGACACACGTAAGGATTAATATCAAATAAACAAAGTAAACAAATAGTAAGAATTAAATTTATTAAAATTTGTAACATCAGCCTTTCTTACCTTAGCTGAATTTTAATGGATTTACATAAGTTATTGAAGATTTAAGTCGCATCAAGGAAGTAACATAAAGAAAACACTACTCACTTAGTTTTTTACAGGGAAGACTCAAATGAACAATGAGTTTTGTCTTCAGTATTGAGGACACTCTAAGCAAGTTTTGTCTAGATTTATATTCCATCTCCCCTTTCTTGAATCGTCTTGATACTTGCCTTCTCTCTAATTATCCACTCTCTTTTCCTAAGTTTTTTTTTTATTTCTCTGCAGTTCCATTTCTCTTTAATTTCTTCTTCACCTAACATTTTCTACTATCCTCCACTTTCATCCAGTCCTTTAAATTACCATCTGTTATATAAGCCTGTCAGGAAATTGAGGAAACTTATAATTTTGGCAATCTAAAAAAGCCTCTGGTCTTCCTGAGTTACATCTAGGATAAGTTTTCTCTTGTTATGTGAGTGAATATAACTTGTCTCTCTTGTGAAATTACTTCTCTTAAAAAGAAATTAATTTAATTCTTGTGCAAGCTAGCATTTTTTTTGGAAAGATTTTATTTATTTATTTATTTGTCAAAGAGAGAGAGCCCGAGCAGGCAGAGTGGCAGGCAGAGGCAGAGAGAGAAGCAGGCTCCCTGCTGAGCAAGGAGCCCTATGTGGGACTCAATCCCAGGACCCTGGGATCATGACTTGAGCCAAAAGCTGTGGCTTAACCAACTGAGCCCCCTAGGTGTCCCAGCAAGCTAGCATTTTGAAAATGAATTATTTCCCTACCTATAGTGATATATTAGGATATATAAATAAATAATATGAATAGAAGGTATATGTTTGTATATATATATGATAAATATTTTATATACACACTTTTGTGGGTATAAAAACAAAGTGTTTACAACAACATGGGATCTCTTAGCACAGAATATTCAAATATAACAATTAATATTCATTATCGGTTCACCACCTCTGTATTGTGTTCTATTCAGAAAGATGAGAAATCTTTATGAGTAACTGATGAATAAGTGGAATTTCTCAAAATAAATACATGGGTTATTTATTGAGATTGGAAATATAATTAATGGTTGAATTTGATATTTAGTTCATCAAATACTTTTATTCACAAAAAAAGAATAACTTATAAGGACATATAAATACAGATTATATGTATAACGTATAAAGCACTGTAAAATAGGTTGGTTATTTGTTAAATGTGTACATTGAAATCAACTGAAGAACTGAAGCAAATGAACATCTTTCATCTTGATTAAATCTAGTTCAGTATGAGCTGTCTCAGACTGATTGCAGGTATCCCGTTTACAAGACTTTGTCAGGGAGTCTGTTGCTCTTGTTTCTTAGTACGGACTCTAAGAAATATCATGAGGTCAAACATGAAACACCAAGATTTCTGTTTTTACTCCCCACAGACTTGGGATCCCTTTTGTAAAAGAAAACAGTTGTTACATGCCATATGTAATATCCCTGCTATTATGTATGAATGCAATAGTAGACATGAAAAAACCTGCATACAAACTAGGGAAATGCTACATAAATTACAGTGTTATCTAAAGTTCAAAATGGTTATTGTTATATATTTATGTTTTATTGTCAACATGTGTAGAGGATCACACTTGGATGAATGTTATGGATATTTTGGTGTTGTATCTGCAGCAGACACAAATCCTTAATCTGACACAGCATGGGCAATGATCAGTTCAGAATTGACTGTGGCTCTAACCAGGTGGTATGACAGTTGTGTTCAGAAACATTGAATATCACATTTTTAAAATACACTTAAATTTAAATTTAAATACATGGAAAAAGATACCCTTACAAATAAATTTTCTCTAACGTTATTATTACTTGAAGGCTATGTGTGCCTATAAAATAAATTAGAATTTCACTAAGAAAACAGTGCCATATATTCTGTACCTGTCAACACCTTTACCTGCTAAGGTCTGCAAAAGCTGAGAAACTAACAACACAACTGTTGAAAACATCAGAAATTATTTGAAGCTCCGTGCAAATCATTAGACTGACTTTTCTTCTAACACATATTTGGCTCTGCCTTATGCCATACCTCTCCTTTTCTGACTGTGGAGAATGTGCATTTTGGTCTACTTCTCATGTACCCCATTTGAGCTGAATAATCTGACATAAGGTCATATATATGTGGTCATGTAGAAACCTATATTTGCCTACCCCTAGTAAATGACAGTTAGCTCCTGCAGAGCATTAATGCCCCACAGTTCAAGTTTGAACATGAATATTGTGGTTGGGTTAAGATATTATGACCTGGTATTACACACATTTCACAAAGTGTAGACACTTTTATGGATTAGGTGACAGTAAATACATGAATAAAAAAACAAATGAAATGTATTTTATGGCTTATGTTAATATATATATATATATATATATATATATATATGTTAATAGCTTTAAAATTTGATCTCTGGTCGGAATGCAAATACACATAGAAAGAAAGAATACACTTTTTTTTTTTTTTGACGATGTCTACACCCACTTCCTTCAAAAGCAAAATTTTCACGAAACACCTCCAACATTGAAAATAGAAAAATAAAATAATGTGATTTTTAAAAAGATTTTATTTATTTATTAGAGAGATGGAGCTCAAGCAAGAGAACACAAGCAGGGGGAACAGCAGAGCGAAAGGGAGAAGCAGACTTCCC
This sequence comes from Mustela nivalis, assembly GCF_964662115.1. Taxonomy (NCBI): domain Eukaryota; kingdom Metazoa; phylum Chordata; class Mammalia; order Carnivora; family Mustelidae; genus Mustela; species Mustela nivalis. Next base: position 29,604,741 of record NC_139033.1, on the reverse strand, counting down.
ACTGAGCAGGGAGTGCAACATGGGGCTTGAGCTCAGCACCCTGAGATGCTGATCTGAGCCAAAGGCAGCCGGTTAACCCACTGAGCCACTCATACATACCTAAAATAATGTGATTTTTGAGGTATTGAAAACTTTTATACACTTGCATGTAAATATTATATGGATAAAGGCCTCTCAGGAACCTAGAAAAATCACTTTCATCATCTATACTTATTAAAACACTCAATAATTAAGACATTTTGTTAAGTCACAAATATTTGATAAATTTAAAAAGCCACCATTTTGCTTAATGGATTCTTCTTTACCTAATTTTTCCAGCACCGTATCAACTTACGTATGAGTCCTTTGATGTACATAATCTTTTCATATCAAGGATATTTATCACAAAATATATTTAGAAACGTCTATGTTTTCACAGTATGTTCTCAATAATGAGAAGTTCTAAATACAGCTTAGAAATATTAAATTCACTTTTATAGGTATAGTCCTGATAGTTTGTAGCTATCTATTATTAAAAAACAAACATATGGCATGAACTTTTGGAAATAACTAAGAAGAGATATCCTTCCTAATACTATTTCATAGTCTCTAAATTTGGTTAAATCATCTTTTGATTTTATTGAAAAGTGAGAAGATAGGAAGAACTCAATACACATGGAGAAAAATCGAAAAACATAAATCTGGTTATCTAGAATCTAGAGTTATATTTCCATATCTCTGTGTCAATTATCCATCTATTTAATTTTGCACTTAAACTTTGGCTCTGTTTTTTTTTGTGACCTGCAGCAGATTTTCAGGCTCTGAAGTTAGCAAGATGTTTAAATAGTCAGTAAGAGCATCTTCTTAATTACATGATAATGTAATCTATAAATGGCTAAGTACAGTGAATGGAGTCTGGTTATTGCTTATTAGAATGAACTATTTTTATAGAATGAACTATTTTAATATTAATGTAATTACGGCATATTACTCCACTTTCAAGCTTAGATGTCTTGTCTAATCACTGACTAATTTTAATAAACTCAGAAAATTATATTTCCATTCTTTCATTATTTCAACATTGTAATTTCCAAGTGTGAATTTGACATTTTATTCAGTCTTATTTACTAAAAATTTTAAAATATATGTAATTGTAAATCACCTCTGGGATATACTACTATTTCAGTTAATCTCTTTCATGAGTGAAAACAGAAAATATAAATAATATGCTCTCCCTAATCTTAAGGGAAAAACAATAACAATTGGTAAAGAATGGTTTTCAAAAATAATAATTGCTTTACAAAATGTGCCAAATATCAATTAATCATATATTACCTTGATTTCTTTGGAGAAATGTGTTTTGGTAATATAGGTACTTTTTTTCTTTCTTTGTGATGCCTAGCATTGTTTTACCTGAATCTATTGTTGTATATAATGCTATCAACTTCAATTTTTCCTGACTTTTCATCTCTGAAATCTAGGTTCATTTTAAAGAATATTTAGATACTGGGGCACCTGAGTGGCTCAGTGGGTAAAGCCTCTGCCTTCGGCTCAGGTCATGATCCCAGGGTCCTGGGATTGAGCCCCACATCGGGCTCTCTGCTCAGCAGGGAGCCTGCTTCCCCCATCTCTCTGCCTGCCTCTCTGCCTGCCTCTCTGTGTACTTGTGATCTCTCTCTCTCTGTCAAATGTGAATAAATAAAATCTTTAAAAAATAAAGAATATTTAGATACCATCTCATGATGGTAGGAATAATTCGAAAGTACAAAATCTTATCTCAAATTCTGTAATAATTTATGATGTAGAAATATAGTTACTATATTACCCAGAATGAAATGCTCTTTATTTAGCTTCATAATGTTTAATATCTATATATTTATAGGAATGATTATATTATATAAATGATTTTTTCACAAATGTATAATATTAAACAATGTACTGAGTTTCTGTCATAAATTTAATGACACAGCAATTTCCCCATAATACTTGAAACCATATTTTCATTTATGTGGAAGGAAAAAATTTTGTATATACTCAGGAAAGTGTAAACAAAGGAGGTAGGTTTTCAAGATACACATATAGTTATAAACAGGGAAAGAATAAAAGAAAAATGCATTTAGGGAATAAAATATACCTTAAGAAACTTATTTTTTCCTGCCCCTACCGTATATTTCCCTATGCTTATTTTAGAATAGTAATCATAAATATGAATAAAAACTTTATCAATGCTTTCTTTGGTTATTTATTTTACAAACTTTTTCTTCTCACCTTTTATAGTCATTATATCTCCCATTTCTTATCTGTTTCTGAGCTTGCTTTCTTCCTTTCTTTGCATCTTAAAATGTGATTCATTGTATTTTGAGAGCAAATTTGTTTTTGCAGCAATATATCTCCAGTTTCATAATGAAAATCAATTTGGAAGTGTAGCATATTAGGTTAAAATTTCCTCTATAGTTATTTTACATTAAATTACTACCAATATTCTCATGATATTGATAAGGTGTTGTTACTAAGACACTTTTCAGAAATTCCATTAAAAACTTTTAATCATTCTGTTACATTTTGTCAGCTTCTGGAAAAAATGTGATGTGTAGGGATCAGGAAGAAGTGATCATGTTGGACTTTATTTGGATATTGGTATTTTATTATTCTGCTAAGGGTGCCAAAACAAAATACTACAGAATAGCTGCTTACACAACAGAAACAGATTTCCGCACAGTTCTGGAGGTTGGGAATCCCAGACAAGGTGTCCATAGCTATGGTTTCTTTAGATTCCTTTCTTCTCTTGATGATGGCTGCTTTCCCCCAGTATGCTCACATGTTTTAGGTGTTGTCTTTACTCTAATCTCAGCTTCTTATAACACCAGTCATACTCGGTGAGCCTCTATCCATTTGACCTCCTTTTACCTTAGTACCTGTTTAATGGCCTTAGCTTCAAGGGGGTTGGGGCTTCAACATATGGAATTTGAAGGGAAATAATTCAGCCATTTACATTCATAAATATAAAGAGGTATTATGCAAACTCTAAATACTATGATTTTAAGTATATATTAATTATTTAAAACTGATATCTGGGGCCCCTGGGTGGCTCAGTGGGTGAAAGCCTCTTCCTTCGGCTCAGATCATGATCCCTGGTCCTGGGATGGAGATCCGCTTCGGGCTCTCTACTCTGTGGGGAGCCTACTTCCTTCTCTCTCTCTCTCTGCCTGCCTCGCTGCCTACTTGTGATCTCTGTCAAAAAACAAAACAAAATAAACAAAGACAAAACAAAACAAAACAAAACAAAAAAACCCTATGATATCAGATATTGGAAAACATATCTTAATAATTGTAATCACCTCTTAAGGCTTAGGTTGTGTTTTGTTCCCTAATTTATCATTAACTTCTGTCAGTTTTTCTGACATATGTTAAATGTTCAATAAATGATGGTTGAATGTATGGCTGAGGGGTAGAATACACAAATGAATGAATGTATGAAATAATGAATCATCATAAGCCAACAAATAAAGAAATTGCTTGAATTTTAGAAAGCTATTACAATAAATGAATTCAGTATACTTATGGTGTAATAATAAATCTACCAATGAATGTTAGGATCATTTTAACCTTTCTACTAATAAAAGCTGGGTTCAAATGTATTCCTTTCAGGAATCTAAGTCAGTTTTGCTCTGATTATTATATTATTACTGCACTAACTCAGCACTTGTGAATTGAGCTTGAGCCATATGTTTGCTCACATCTGTTGGTATGCTACTTAAAGAAATACTGAAATCTAAATGTGGTTATGTTTTGTCTGTGCAAATTAATTTGTATGATCATCAAGGCCAGAGGCTGCACTTTTAATTTCCCCCATATAACACCTAAATAGGTTTTCTGTACACAGTGGTAACTCAATAAATTTTGTGCTAACTAATGCATCACCCATTCATGAGCCCCCAGTTGATATTTTTTGTCTTTTGCTGCCTGCAAGTTGAAGTGTACATTTCAATTAGAGCTCCACTTACTGAAAAGACAGATTTGTCACAGACACCAGAGTAAGCAATTTGTCATGTGTTTTTCATGAAGCCATAAAACAGTGTTTCAAACTCAAAGTGATATTTGGGGATTACTATGCCATATCCTGAAATTCATAAAATGAAATATACGTATGCATAGCGGATGAAGTGCATTTCAAAAAGGAAAATGATTGCAGGACACAGAGTTTGTAAATCAACTTCTAAAGCACTTCAGGATGAAAGGCACTATACAATAAATATAGGTTGTGTAAGGATGCACATTTGTTGGATAAATACAATCTGAGAAGTCTTTTTAACCCTGCAACAATCTCCGAGACAAATTTTAAAACCTTTTCCTTTGATGTAATTTGAACATATTTTTGAAAGGAAGTAATTCTTGATATGATAAGACACTGAGTTCCTCCAGACTTTTGTTTCTGGTTTCACATCATATAAGCAGGATTTGACGGAACTAGGCTCCTTATCCACAGAGTTTCTACTTAACAAGTACTGATTTTTATTTTCTGAGCTGTAATTTAGACTCCATGGTTGACCTCACCTCAACAAGTATTTTTTATTATCGCTTACATGCGTAAAGATGCAAATAGAATTATTTGTATTTATATATTTATTTTATACATACATAAACTATTTATGTGCATATTTATACACACATAAACATCAAAATCTAAAAATTGCAAGTAACTCTTGTGTTTTGAATTAACAGTTTATATTTAAAAGTTCAAACACTTCTTAGCAATGGTCTCTAAAGAAATTGGCTATAAAATATTTTCATAAAGAAGTACTGAATGATATAATATGTAATATTTCAAGTAGCTACATAAGGCTTACTCAGTAAAATGTTCTATTATTTAGAAGTTACTAATGATATATATACATTCAAGATAATGTAAACTATATTGTACTTGTTATTTTTTCCTAATGAAATGACTAAAATTTATAAAAGTCAACATGAAAATGCAATGACACCCATATACACAGATTTGATAACCGTTTTAATATTTTGCTATAACTTTCCCTGAACCACTTGTGGGTCATAAGAATATCCAGGGAAAATATATGATAATCAATGAATCACCAGGAAATTATGAAAGATTCTCAAAACCTGACCTAACAACTGAAAAATAATTTTCAACATTGTTCAGTGCCCAGTGAGTATTTGGCTGTCCCTGGTTATCTCCCAAATATATTTTTTCTTTTTATTTCCAGGAAGCCTTCAATCAAAGACAACACTTTACATTTGATTATCTATTAAGCTTTAAACAAAATTCAATATACATTCATGCTAAAAACTCCCAACAAAGTATTAACAGAAGGAAATTTCCTCAATCTTACAAAATGTACCTGCAGAATATTTACAGCTAACACCATAATTAATTATGAAAGGCTAAATACTTTCCACCTAAAATCTGCAAGACAATGACCTCTATCACCACTACTATGCAACATTGTAATGGAATGCCTTGCTTCTACAATAAATCATACATAACAAGTGGACTGCAGATTAGAAAGAAAAATAAAGCAATCCTTATTTGAAAAGGACTTGTTTGCCCAAGTAGAAAATGCCACAGAATCTACAAAACAATAACAAACTCCTAGGACACAAAAGTGAGTTTAGGTGCTAGGGAAGAAGTTGATATTAAGTATTCAATCATATACTAATGTATCAGTATTAGTATTAGTATACTAGTATATATTATTATATATTATATATTATTATATATTTTATTATATATTATATATTATATATTATATTATATATTATATATTATATTATATATTATATATTATATATTAGTATACTAATACTAATAGTATACTAATACTAATACTAATAATATCTTATTATATATACTAGTATATATTATCAGTATACTATAATATACTAATAAGTCATTAATAAAGTTGGAATCAAATGAAAAAATAGAACAAAAAATGAAAGTTATTTAAAAATCTAATAAATTTGATGCAAGCTCTAGATGCAGAAATTAAAAAATATTGATGAAAAAAATAATATAAATAAGAGGAGAGATGAGCCATGTTCATGGATAGGAAGATTTGATATTTTTAGTATTTTATTTTTCCCCAATTTTAATGCCATCCTATTAAAAAATGCTAGCAAGATTTTTGTAGATATGAACAACTTGATTGATATTTGAATGTTGAAGTATCATTCAGTTGTTGGTCTAAAAAGCATAATTCAATTGCTCATCCAAATCCTATTTTGTTATGATGTGTTATCCCTTTAAATTCTAAACTGTGTTGTTGTTGTTTTCTGTATTTTTGAAATGGAAATAGGGGTCATTAATTTTAGACTTTATTTTCAAATATACATTTGTAATGATATATATTTCTTTTAAATGAGCAGTTTTATCTCCCTTTCAATGATCTTTATATGTGTATATATTTGTTAAATGTTATTCAAGTGAAATATATCCTTTGTGATTTATCTTTTACCTCTAGATTATACAGAAATGTGTTGTATAATTTCAGTATATTTATAATTTCTCTCTGTATATTTTTTGTTATTGATTTGTGATTTAATTCTCATGTGGTCCAAGGTAATGCTCTGTATAATTTTAGTCCTTTTAAAATAAGTGAGACTTGTTTAATGGTCCATACAGAATATTACCTATCTTTGGGAATTTAGAATATAAAGTAGAAAAAAATATGTATTTTTTTAGTGAAGAATTTAAAAAAATATAAAAATTTTATCAATAATGTAATAATACCTAATAACTATAATTAGTTATTTTAATTAAATCTTCTACAAATACACTGGCTATTTTTGTTTAGTTGTTATTAGATGCTTTAAATCTCCTATTTAGACTATGGAATTCTCTATTGCTTTTTTTAATTTTATCAATTTTTGCTTCATGTATTTTGATACAATATTATTAGTTATTTATTTATGACTATAATGCTCTACTGATAAGTAGGCTTTTTGAAATCATTATTGCATGCCCTCCTTATTTGTGGTAACTGTCTTGATATCTCTTATAATTGGTATTAATATGGTCATGACTTTGTCATGCTTATGGTTTTCATATTGTGATTTTTCTATGTATTTAATTTAAACCCCTATTGTATATTTATATTTAAAGTGTATTTTTAGTAGACAGATCTGGTTGGATCTTGTTTATTTATCCACGCTGATTACCTTTGCTTTTTAATTTGAATATTTAGCTCATTAACATTTAGTATAATTGTTGATATTGTTAGATTTCACCCTATCATGTTAGTGTTTATTTCCTGCCAGTACACATATTTGTTTGTTTCTTTGTTTTCCCTTTCCTGTATTCTTTTGGACTATTGTTTTATAATTCAGTTTATAATTATTAACTGGATTTTTCAGTTATGCTTCTTATCATTAAATTTTTAGCAGCAGCTGTAGAGATTACAGTATACATAGATAAATGTTCACAGTGAATTCAAAGTTAGTATTCTACCCCTTCATTTAAACACAGGAAAACCTATCTTATATGTGTTTTTACTTAATGCAAGCTTTATAATTATAAAATGTATAAAATGTATTCTATATACATTGTAAGCACACAAAGCAAGATTATTATTTTTACTTTAAAAAGTAATAATGCATTTTGATCAAGTTAGGGGATGTTTTATATTTATCATATGTTTGCCATTTCTAATATTCATTTATTTTTGGAAATCTGAGTAACCTTTGGTATGATTTTCCTTCAGCATGAAGAATATTTTTTGGCATATTTTTAATGCAAGTCTGATATGGAAAACTGACTTTCTGTTATATGAAATGTATTTATTACACTTTCATTTTGAGATATTCATCTTAGGCGTATGTGTATGTAATTATGGATTGTTTTTATTTGTTTGGGCTTTTGGTTTTGGTGTTTTGTTTGTTTGGTTTCTACATTTTAAGTATGATGTGCCAATCAATTCTAGTCTCCAGTTTCTGAGAAGCAGTCCCTGGCCTAAGACATTCTTTTCTGCCAGTGTTTAATGGGTTGTTTTTGTCTCTGGCTGCCTTCAGAGTTACCTATTTTGGTTTACAACCGTTTTACTGTGACGTGTCCATGTGTGACTTTCTCCATATTTATTGTATTTAGATTTAATCTTCTTTTATTTTTAAATTTATGTATTTCATATAATTTTTAATATTACTCTCTATATCTGAACTGGGTTCTTTTTTTGTTTGTTTTTGTTTTTTGTTTTTTTACATTTTTTTAAATCTTAGATTCTGTGTTTTCAGTTTATATATTTATATATTTATTTATTTATTGTCCCCCCCCCCCATTCTTGTGGTAAAGCTTTTATCCTTGTTCTTTTTACTTGGGATGATTTTGGATTGCTTCCTGGATACTGTGAACATTATTTTGTGGGTACTCTGGATTTTGTCATACTATTCTAAAGAATGTTTATGCTTTGTCTTAGCAGGTAGTTAGTTTGATGTGATTCTAACTGGAAACTGTCACACCTGCAGTGCATTGCAGCACAATACTTTATTTAATCAGCCTCCTATTGTCCCAGGAATATGTAGTTCAAGGACAATACCAAGACTTGGTAAAAATTTATACATCCAGCCTTTCCTCTGGATTTCTCCTTTATGGATTTGGCTGTCACTTTTCTGTAACACTTGTGCCTTGGATTTCTTTTATTAGACTTTTCAATGAGAAACAGAGTCTTCCTAGCGGTTTACTTTCTTGCATCATGAACACAGGTGATCTATAGATAAAGCCACACGCACACGCACACATACACACACACCAAACTAAACTTTCCTCCTTTAGCAGTTTTATTTTGTTTTAGTCTTAAGTCCTTTTCAAATCTCCTTATTTTTATTTATCCTTTAGGAATTTCAGACATTTTAAAAAGTATCCCTTATACTTCATAGTTATTTTTCATGTTTGTAGGTCAGGTTGTAGAAGCTTATTTCTTTATACCCAAATTGCAATTCAAACAATAATGTCTTAAATTGGGTAACCATCAAAGGACTCTTTATTGATAGTACAAACTGTAGTAGCCTGAGTCATGACAGGGCAGGCATTTAGAAACTTTATTCTCTTCTTTGACTATTTTAATTGAAAGGAGTGCAGCTGAAACTGTAACCAAAGGAAGTATTTTGCTTCCAGAAAATATCTCAAGGAAAAGTGTTACAAGCAACAATAGTAGCTCTTGAATTGGGTTCTAAGGGAAAGGGTGGGGAGATTCATCCAGTTTGTGTGAAAGTTGAAGATAAAGTTCTTTTCCTAAAATATGGAGGCACCAAAGTAGTTCTAGATACAAGGATTATTTCTTATTTAGAGATATATACATATTTAGAAAATATGTAGACTGAAAAAAAAAAGAAAATATGTAGACTGACATCATTATTAAAGTGGCATGAAGATGCCCATTCCAGTGATGTTGTGAAATCTTTTCATCATATAAATAATTTTCCTGTCTCTCTTTGATAATGAACTAATGGTATACAAACAAACAAAAAGGATTCTTTATCATCACTTGGTAATAAAAGTTTTAAAACTCCAGTGATTTTTCAAAATGAACAATGTGATCATTGCCGAGAAAAAAAATACATATATATGTAAATATATACATGTACATATATATATTTAAAGACTCAGTTTTGGGAAAAACACTCAGGAAAGAACATTGGACAAGATGATATCTCCTATGTATTGTGATTTAAAAACCAATGTGTCCATTCTATACTTAGACACTCAGAACTTTTTCCTGAAGTTTGCCATCAGTTAAAAAATAAAAGTCTTCCATTACTAGCAACTAAAGTTGGTTAAGATAGTTGACTAACTTAATTTTAATTAATTTTGAATGATATATTAAGATTACTCCCTACAAACTACTTAGCTTCAACTTTCAATCTACTTTAGAATTATCTGGAAATGAGGGGAAAAAATGCAGACATTCACATACAACCATCACACTGCCTTTTAACATGTGCTCCGCACACATATGGTGACTGCTCACTAGGTGAAGACAGTATGTTCATCACGAGAGCTGAGTGATGAATGAGACTGCAAAGATTTCTCCTCAGAGTGTATGTAGTGTAGTTTGGAATGCATATTATTATAAAATACACAGTATTTTAATCATCATATTGCTGTAACTAGAAAAATACAAAATGCTTCATAAGTACAAGTGTGAAAAGTAGAGTGCTGACTCAGTAGGAGGTAGATAGTCAAGGAGAGATGCCTTGACATAAATTGCAGTGAAGACAACATTTTTACTAATTTGGGTGTTACTCGGTGAACACATAAAATCATTGTTGAAGATCTGTTGGTTTTCATAACATAGTGAAAACAATGATTAGATGCTGAAATATGTAAGGTTTTTCTTTAATACAATAATATTGATTTGCAGTGAGAGAATGGAAGACATACAAAGCTGATAAGAGATGAGGTAAATTATGGAAAGCAAAGATCATAAACTGGAAACTCATGCTACCAATTTAGATTTCCCCCTCAAAAAAATTGAGAAGTCATCTATAGATTTTAGGCCTGTTTAAATTTGCATTTTCACAAGATCTCGTTTGTTGAAGAATGTATTGGAAGGAGGTAAGGGTAGATACGGGAGGGGGGGGATGAAACTATTGTGGTATTCCAGGAGAAACTAGGGTGTTTCTACTAGGGGAGGAGGAGAATGTACAGTTTCAAGGAAAATACATAAAGTAAAATTAAGATTTTGGAAGTCATTAGCTCTTTGAGGGGAGTGAGCAGTAAGAGGAAAAAAGATAAGAAAGCATATTCTTTTGTGTGACTGGATTTTACAACCATGTATGTTGACACTAATTAGTATAATAAGTAATGCTGAGTAGGACCACATCTGGGGTTCATTATGGACCTTTTGAATTTAAGGTGTCTGCATAACATTTAAGAGACTGGAGTCAGGGGCGCCTGGGTGGCTCAGTGAGTTAAGCCTCTACCTTCAGCTCGGGTTGTGATCTCAGGGTCCTGGAATCGAGTCCCGCATCATGCTCTCTGCTCAGCAGGGAGCCTGCTTCCTCCTCTCTCTCTGTCTGCCTGCCTCTCTGCCCACGTGTGATCTCTCTGTCAAATAAATAAATAAAGTCTTAAAAAAAAAACAGAGAGAGAGACTTGAGTCATCACGTTCTGTATGTTGGGAGAACAGACACAAAGCATGAATCTGATACCACTGGGATATTGAATAATGATTACTACTGAAAGATTGCTAAACTAGTATCTGTAATGTGCCACTTCCATTACAAAATAGGGAGGACTCAGTGTATTCTGAGACATAACATTAAGTTCAGAATTTGTTCCAGATCTTGCGGAAAGTCTGAATGTGTTTAGTTTGTGTACTATTCTTTTACAACTAATTGCTATTATTGAGACCACAATATATTCCTTGGTTAGGGATAAATCCTGTAAGTGTCAAATAGTGTAAAAATTATTCTTTTACCTCCAAGTTTTTTCTCATTTATCAGAATTTTAAATCACTGTAACAGAACTACCAAAATCAAAACCCAACAACAATAAAACTTGAAAAGCAAAAGAATTAAAATAGGAAATACTGAATCCCAGTGCCTTCTTTTATCCTTACCAAATATACATATGATTACTTTAAGGACAAGGTTAATGTGATGATGCAAAGATGAAGAAAGTATCTGGAATGCCTTATGAATATCTAAAGAGAGACATTACCTCTATCTGAAGTGATTATGGAAATATCAAGAATGAGGTAGCATTTAAAATAGCTCACGAAAAATTAGTAAGACTCCTATAAATAGAAATAGAGATGAAGAAAAACACAAGGCAGGGATTCAATAACCAGAACTGTGATGCAAAGTAAAGGAAGATAATTTTTGGACAGTACATATTCTATTCTGAGTGTAACTGTGTAGGGAGAGGCATGAAAAAATTAAAAAATAAAAAAATAAACGTACATAATATAGTTACTCCTGAGTATGGAAGACCATGCAAGCTAGGTTGAAGAGTTGTGGCCATTGCACCAAGTTGTGTTTGGTTTGGAAAGCACTTATTACTGGTGTCTGATGAGGGAGTTCCACAGGAATGTGGGAGGAACGGGACAGTAATTTGCAAAGTGTAGGCAGAGTTTTCAGAGAACTATCACTAACATTCCAACCCCAAACATCAGTTCAGGTGGAAAAGCTGCAGAGTACAGGAGAGTGGGTCCATTTGGGAACCACTTGGGACAGCAAAGTGAAATATGTGCATATTCCACATATGTGAAATATTTGAAAAATCCACAAAAGTGGAATTTTGTGAAATCAGCCTTGAGTGTGACAGGAGCTCACAGACCATTGAATAGAGAGCTGTGTGTAACTTCTAAGGCCATTTAAGAATATTTCCTTTTCTTCATTTCTACCTTACACATTGCATGTGACCTCTCCTTGCCAAAGGACAGGGAAACAGGATTTTGAAAAACATATTTACCAGTCATATACAGGGTGCTAGTGTCACCTTGGCAAAAATCAGGCAGTATCAATTATGTGGCTGGTTAGTAGTTCTCCCTCAAACCAGTCATACTATGAAGGAGACACATGCATCAGAGCAGAAATGAATAAGCAAAGCTTTAGAGTAGTTAATGTGGTGGCACATTTCAATATTATTTGGAATGTGGAGAACATCTAGTAGGAAATAAATTTCACTTTTAAAGAAGGTGGAAAGGAAGAAGGGGATAAAATAGGAAAATTTGTATAGAGTAGTCAAAGACCTCTACTAGGAAGTGTCGGAAATATATATCACCTATACTTTTTCTTTCATATCCTATTTCTTATCAGATGTTTCATTTCTATAAAGTTTATAAGAACTCTTGGCTATTGAACTATTTATGTTATCAGTACAACAAGTTTCTGAATGCCTTTAGGAGATAACTTGTAGCAGTCATCAGTACTGTTTAACAAATATTTACAGCTCTGTTTTTCCAGCCTGATGGAAAAATTGAATTCTCCAGCACTCTTCAGAGTTTGTGGTAGTCATGGGAATTGCTTTGGTCTATGCCATGTAAAGAAAAATGGCCTCCTTACATGCCAGAACTTGAAGAACCCGATGCCATATTCTCTGCCCACTGCTATGGTGATGCAGGAGATCTGTCATACTACTTACCAGAGTCCCTCTGTTCACCCACAAAGGACAATGTAACATGAGCAAGAGGAAAACTTATTTTTTGCTATGTTACTAAGATTAGGCAGTTTTTGAATCTGCAGTGAAAGTGGGCTTATCCCAACTAACCCAATGATGTTGAAAGCACATGGCCATTAAAAAAGACAAACATGAATTTACACCTTCCTCCACACATTTTCATGTGTGTGACTATAGGAAATCGTGTATACTCTCTGAGTCTGTTTTCTAAGAAGTGTTCTTAATTTTTGGAGATAATGTACACAAAATACCAAATGTAGAAGACATTCAATAAATTGTATCTGTTGTTATTAGAATTTGGTCTACAGTATAGCCCTGAACTCATTCATCCAACAAAATTGGCTAGTATGTAGGAGAAAAAGATCATGCTAGGAATACGTCTATGAATAATGATACATTCTTTAGAAATCTGCAACGGATCTAAGGAAAAAAAAAAATCTATTGTTTCCCTGGAGATTTTGTTTTCCAAAAACAAAGGTTAGTATTCTCTTCATTCATATTCACTTTTCAAGTAAAGCATGGAAATTAAATAAAACAAAGTGTAATAACTGTTTTCTCTACTAAAGTTGATATCACTGTCCAGGGTGAGCAACACTTCATGAATAACACATTGAATCATTAGCATATCAAAGAAGATTTCCTTCTGCTGTATTTCACCAACTGTCTGAGGTCTTTGATTTGAACTAAATGACATTTGGGCATGCTGTGACTTCACAAAGGATTAGCTAACGCACAGAACCTAATCTCCTATCATTTGGGACATTTTGTATTAATTCAAATACTTAGAAAACAAGTGCATAAGTGAATACTTTGCAAGAAATGCTGCAGCTCCAATCTGCTTCTTTCATCCTTAAAATAAGGACTTTTATTATGATCCATTTAGATGAGGGATTTTTTTTTTTTTTTAGTCACAAACAATTTCATGGTTAGATACACATTTTGTTCCAAATTACGTGAAAAATCAAGAAGGAGAGACACATTCCATGTTGGAAATTCTGCCCAAAAAATAACACTGGGAAACATGGGCCTAAGTCACTAATGTCCAAAGAAGTATTCATTTGTTCTTTTGTTCAGACAAAAGACTGCATTCCAACATCTGGGGATATGCAGATGTGCAGGATTCTCTACTTCCTCATTGTTGTCTTGTATTATCTTTAGAATGACAGGTAAATAATATCCTAAAACACTACTGGACATTTTGGCTGAGGCAGGTGGGGTAGGACATGGTACTCAGACAAAAGGGCAGATTGAGTTGTCTAAAGGTGGCTTCACAGATAATTTAACGTTTAGGCGGGATCTTACATTCAGACAGAAAAAAAAAAATGATGAAAAAAGTGGTGTGAGAGAGAAAAAGGGGAGAGAGAGGGGTGCATTTTGGGGCAAAGAAGCAGCATATGAAATGTATACTTACATAAAGAAGAAAACAGAATATGCTGAAAATTGCAAAATATTTATTTTAGTTGGAAAGTTAGGTGCATTTGTCTGAATCAGATATGAGAAGACAAAAAGCGTCATTGGAGGGAGGGCCTTACCAAGATTTATCTTGGGTGCTGGACCAAAAATGGACTTTTAAATTGTGTGGGTAATGAGATACCAGTAAAATTTTACAAGTGTTAAAAATGAGGTTAGATAGGAATTTTAGAAAGATCATGTATGAAAGCTAGCAAGATTATATGTGGCATTATGTAATAACTGAAATCATTCCTACTGTAGTCTCCAGGAGAAGACACTAATATATAAAATTTTCTGATCAATAAATACAACCATTTCTATTTTAATTAAATTTTATAATTTATCTATGAATAATGTTTATTGCGAAGAGATTGGAATTGGTATATTTAAAACCTAATATTGAGTATTTTCAGTGAAAATAACTTGTAAAAGGGCTTTCCCATTCCTGGAATCTGAAAGGAAACATGATGCAAAATGAATAAATGCTAACGTTGGAAGTCAGGCTAGAATCAAATGGTTATATAATACAAAAAACTGTTAATCTAGAGCATAAATTCTGGGCAAATTTATTTAAATAGTTAAGATTTCATTAGAATTATTGAGTTGAAACATAATATTTATATACTACACTAATTTATTTTTAAAAATTATCAAATTAGAAGAGAAATGTTTTGTATCTTACTCAGAATTGTGTTAACATGAATATAAAATACAAATCGCTCAGGCTGTATACTTCAGATCTGAATATTTTGTTTTGTATAAGTCACATGTCAACAAACATATAAAAAATCCATGAAGAAAAAATTAAATGCAATATAAGCATTAAAAAAACCCAAGATCAGTGGAATTAACATGTGTTAGTAAAGAACTCTCACCTATTAATCCAATAACACATAAACTTTATAATAATTGTCTTTTTAAATCTTTCTTTCCTATATTTTACACACATATATTTCCAAGAAAAATAGATTAGTAGTAATCTGATCCCTGTTCAAAATAAATAAATAAATAAATACAGGAAAAAACATAGGAAAGGAGAGATTGTCTTCCATATTTGGTGGATAAAACTCTACTTTGCATATGTGGCATACACTTGAATGAAAGAAATTAAAAGAAGAAAGAAGGTAGAGGAAGAATAACATTATTAAAGAAATGTGTGGCTGAGTTATATACAATACGAGAGAGAAATGGGAAAAATGGTACAACACAAGACTGAAAGTAGAGAAGGTAAGAATATAGAGAATATCACTGATGTGATGATAGTGTGGTTAGGAATTACACAAGATGGCATTTACCGAGATTTGCCGAGCGCAGGACATGGGGTGGAAAAAGGGAGGAGGAAGGAAGAGAGAGAGAGAGAGAGAGAGAGGGAGGGAGCCCTTTATTTAGTGAAAAAAGGGCTTCGTGTAAGTATTTTGACAAACGGAGTAAGTGATGCTGTTCCAATTTAGTGAGACTAATTTAATGCAAGTGAGTACTAAGGCCAATTAGAAGTGGGAATTAAATTGGGATTTTTTTTTTTAATGACCATAGCAAGGAGATAAGAAAGTAACACAAATTCTATCCATTCCTTTACATCCTGTGCAGTCTATATGTGAGCTAGGTTATAAACTAGCATATTAAAGGTCTTTTATGTTTAATTTATGTGAGACAATAAGTAGGAGATGAGCTGTCTCAAAGCATGTAATTCATCACAGAATAATAAAAATGAGCATCATTAGAATGACAATAAAAACGACGCTAAGACCACTTACTACATGATAGCTACATGTCCCCAGGACTCTTCTAAATACCGTAATGTATTTTTAAATTCAATCTTCAAAATAATTCTTTTAGTTGGAAGCACAGAGCAGTTATTTCTAGTGCCTGCATTACCTCCCTCCGAAGCCACACTGGGCAGTTCCATGGGAGCTCAGAGTCACACGGATAGTTCCTGCCTTCAACACATAGGGAATGTCGTTCAGCTTAGTGGGATTTAAATAACAGAATGGCAAATCTAGCAGGTAAAGGTCCAGCTTCCCATTCCACAAACAGATGATTCTAAGAGGCACTTACAAGTTTGTTCATTCGTTACTTCGCTCGTTCGTTCCCTCCTCCTCTCTCTCTTTCCCTCCCTCCCTTTCTGTCTTTCAATGCAAGTTGCTTATGAAGAAGTCTTATGAAGTCCAACACCCTCTGCTTATAACATTTCTACTGGTTGTTTTCCATTCCTTACTTCACTCCCCTTACTCCTTCACTCGCTTCCTATGATCCCCTAAATTAAACTTCTGAGCAAAATCCTCTAAGGTTTTTTTGGGAGGACACTGAAATGAGGACATAACTGTAAACTGATTTTACGTGCAAAGAAAACAAGGTTCAGACAGATAAAGTGATTTACCACAATTTGCCCCATTGAAGAGTGGCAAAGGGAATACACCCTTTTTTTTTTTATCAAAAGGAGATTTTATTTTAATTTTATTGTTATTTTATTATTCTGTTCAATTAGCCAGCATATAGTACATCGTTAGTTTTTGATGTAGTGTTCAATGATTCATTAGTTTCATACAACACCCAGTGCTCATAACCGTAAGTGCCCTCCTTAATGCCCATCACTGGCTTACCCCATCCCCCATCCCCCACCCCCTGCCTTTCTGTAACCCTCAGTTGGGTTCCCAGAGTCCAGAGTTTCTCATGGTTTGTCTATGGCTCTGATTTCTTCCCATTCGGTTTTCCCTCCCTTTCCCTGTGGTCCTCCACCTTTTCCTTATCTTCCACATATGAAATACACTCTTTAATAGCATTCTGGAACTCAGGAAGGCTGGGGAGAGGCAGTGGATGCAGAAGTAGAGGCAGAAGTAGAAACCTCTATTCCCATTGGCTTCTCACGGTGAGAAAAGACTTGGGGACACTCTTGAATCTAAGAAGGTCGAGACCACCACAGACAGCAGCGTGCTCTTAGAAAACTCATTGGGGGGGTTGTTTATCAATGTTCATCTCAAGTGAGGTTTTAGTAGAAAAGATTCTCTGTGAGTGTACACATGGTAAAAACATTATGAGTGCTGATATTTGAACCCAGAGATTTTTTTTTTTTTTTGCAATAATCTATGCTCTCAATCAATGAGCACACTTACTCTATTTACTGGAAAGACTATGACTTACTCAGTTCTATAAATTCTATAAACTCCCACATAGACAACTCTATAAACTCCCCTCAACAAGTTGTTACCAAAAAGTTATGTAGTAAAACACAGCATTTTGCCAAACTATGAAAGACAGGTGTTTTGGTGCATTTATTGTCAAATATTCAAGAACTCCAAAATATTTTACACAGTTCATAGTACAACTGTTCCTGTCAAGTGATGTAAAAGTGCTTGGTTTTGACACCACTAAACATGGCTTATTTTTAGTAAAATTTTAGATTTCTTCTAAAAAGCTTTCAGTAGCAGTTACCATTATGTAAATAAACTTTAACAAAGTAACTTTTGTTTGTAAAGTTTATTCAATACAAAGGCAGATGAAGTCTCTGCTTAAAAGAGCCTATAATCACTTTATGAAATACTGTGCAAGAGAAAGCTTCTGAAACCGACAGTTCTTGTTCATTTAATTACAGTTCTGTTAATTTAATCACCTCAGTAGGGGACGTGTTACTTGGTGGGTGATATTTTTTTCACACCATGAGATGCACATCCACCCTGCTTGTCTCTATTAACTTAATGAAGAAATTGCAATTAGAAAAAGAGCGATGCATCGAACATTTATTTGAACACAGGGAGAAAAGTAATGGGAAGCAGGCATGTGTGATGAGAACCTATTGTCTATGTAACCGTTTCTGGATTACAAAATCAACAGCTGGTCTTCCAGTTATCGTTCAAGGACTTTCTTAGTCTTTAGCACTCAGTGCACATAAGCAGAAATCAATGCCTGAAAGATTTTTAAAATATCTGGGCACAAATGCACTGTTACTTTAAGAGTTTTAAATGGATATGGAATGTACATATGAAAAAGAACTTTCCACATTCCTTTGTTTTTACAAAAAGTGGTTGAGACTATGTTTAATGAATGAGTGACATCTGCCTAATTCCATTGTGCTTTGATTTTTTTTTTTCTCTTTGGGGAAAAAAACCCCACATCTAGTGTGTTCTTTCAAATGAGAAAAGTTAGATGTTTATTCTTTGTAGCAGCCATTCTGAAATACATCCCCGAAGGCAAATTTGCAATAACATCCCGATGTTAGTCAAACTCTACCCTAACATGTTCGTGCTAAACAATTGGATCAAAGCAGAACAGGGAAAAATACTAATTTTGGTTTTTATGCCAACTTTTAGAATACAAGTAATTTATATTAGCAAACAGGAAGAGTTAACTCACACAATTAAAGAGTAGATCAATTTGAATATAGGGTTAAAATGCAAGATATTTAACAAGACAGATAGAGCCCAACATATCCCTTCAGAACTCAGTTGCAGAACTGACCCCAACATATCCCTTCAGAATAATACTTGATTTTAATAATCCACTTAACCCTGGGGCTTCTAGCTGCCTGAATGCTCCTAAATTACTCTCTATTTTGCCCATCAGATTTTTTTCTGGAACATCCTTCCCTACCTTCTTAGTCTGAATAATTACAACTTATCTTCAAGAGTCAAATCAGGAAACCTCTCCTCCAGAAAACATCCAAGAACCATGTACTGGGCTCACTTCTCTGTTCTTTGTTTCTACCACAGCCTGGCATGCCCTGCCCCTATAATGGGTCTAAAACTGTGAACACAGTTTCATTAAATGTCTTATTTTTCTATACTGTAAATTCATAGAAAGCAAGGATAGAGATTATGTCAGCATTTTATACACTGAGTCAAATAAACTATGCTGAGCCTCAGTATATGAAGGGCAGATCTTACTTTATAATATAATAAACAACATTTTATGTCAGGAAATTAGTCCAGGTTTGCATTGATTTCAGGAAATTGCCGAACCCACAATCATCTAGGCTCTACTTCAGTATTTTCAGTGTTAGAGAAGTTAAGAGTATAATACAGTATTTTGTTTTTCACATATTTTTATTTTAGAACCATTTTAAATTTGCAGAAAAATTGTGAAGCTAGTACAGAGACTTCTCACATACCTAACGCTAAGTATCTCCCACTGTGTCTATCTTCATTAATGAATTACAGGTGTTACAATTAATGAAATAATATTGTTACAAGATTATTAGAAAAGTTCATAGTTTTTGAGTTTTGATTGCTTGTTTGTTTTTAATCTCATTTATTAATACCCTATGTCCATTTGCTGTTCCAGGATCTTATATAGACTACTGTATCACACCTGGTTGTCATGTCTCCTTAGGCTCCTCTTGACTATGACAGTTTTCAGACTTTCCTTCTTTTTGATGACCTTAGTTTTGAGGAGTACTGGTAAGATATTTTGTAGAATGTCCCTCAATTGGGATTTGTTTGACATTTATCTTATGGTTAGAAAAGGATTATGTGGTTTTTGAAGGAAGACTATAGAGGTAAATGTCATTTTCATCACATCATACCAAGCATACCTTCTGTTGACATGACACATCACTGTTCATGTTAATCTTGATCACTGGGCTCAGTGGCTTTTGTCAGACTTCTCTACTGTGAAGTTATTCTTTCTCTTCCCCCAGGCCCACCATATACTACTTGGTGGAAGGAAGTTGCTATGTGTGGGTAAACTTAAGGAGTTTACAGGATTTTATCCAAACTCTTTGAACATGCATTTTTTTTGAATTATATATGGGAGATTTTTCTAATGGCCTTCATTTACTCATTATTCAATTATTTATTTATGTCACTATGAACTCCAGATATTTATTTTATGCTTTGGGTTATAGCACAATGCCCCGTTACTATTTTGTTCTCAAAGTGTTTCATCACTGGCAGGTTCCAGTTGGTTCATTTGTTTCTTTGGCTTATCCCCACCATCGTGTGTATCTGTGTTTAACACTTCCTTACTCTTTGGCATTCCAAGTTGCTCCGGTGCATCCCGTACATTCCTTGGCCCTCCTAGATCGCTTGTTTTTAAAAGGAGCCCTGCTTCCTTTTCTGGAAGATTGGTATTAGAAGTCAGGAAGTGTGTATTTCGTATGTTCATTGCTATGGGGGTGGGCCCTTTCTGCTGATAGAGCAAGAAAATATGTGTTTAATAACTTTTACATGTAAAAACATGTTTATTAATATTTCTGTGTGGAACCATTTACAACTATATTAAGCTAAAAGTGAGTCATATTGATGTGATATTGATCCATGAACACATGGATTAGTCCAGCCTCTGGCACTTACGTGTAAATTCCACTCCAGCGGTGAGAAATATGGCTCTGGGCTTCTTCCATTCATTTTCCTGATCACTGTATTCTAGTGTACTTGCATAGAGTATCAAAATTGTTAACCTCCCATGAGAAAAAAACAAAACAAAACAAAACAAAATGAAAAAAACTTTACCAGCTGAAGTGTAATGCTTATATTCCATCTCTTTTGCCTTTAATTTTATAGACTCCACACATTTCCAAAGTTACTTAAATCAGCTCTTCTCCCACTCCCTGTTGCCCAGTTAGGTCAGATTGTTTCATGTATTTGTAATAATACAGTTGCATTATTTTGTCATATTCTGAATTCTATTCTGGAATCCCCTATTCCTACATGAATTTTGAGAAATTATATATCAAGTTCCACTCTTTGCATTGTAAATTCCTGTGGGTTTTGAAAAATATGTTATGTCTAAAAGGACTGTTTCTTTAAAATTCCCCCATTTCTTTTTAGTGGCTGAGTAATAGCCCATTTTGTATGTATACCACCTCTTTTCTATCCATTCATTCATCAGTGGACATCTGTGCCCTTTCCATGGTTTGGCTATTATGGACATCACTGCTACAAACATTGGGTGCCTGTGTACCTTCAAATCACTGTTTTCATATCCTTTGAATAAATACCCAGTAGTGCAATTGCTGGGCCATAGGGTAGTTCTATTTTTAACTTTTTGAGTAATCTCCATACTGTTTTTCAGAGTGCCTGCACTAGTTTCCACCCGTACCAACAGTGTACGAGGGTTCACCTTCTTCCCCATCTTTGGCAACAACTATTGTTTCCTGAGTTGTTAATTTTAGCCGTTCTGACTGGTGTGAGGTGATATTTCATTATGGTTTTGATTCGTATTTCCTTGAAGTGATGACTGATATTGAGCATTTTTTCATATGTCCCTTTGCCATTTGTATGAAATCTTGCTATTTACAATGATGTGGATGTAACTAAAAAGTATTATGTTAAGTGAAATAAGTCCGTCAGAGAAAGACAAATACCATATGATTTCACCCCTATGTAGAATTATGCAGAAAACAAAACTGATGGACGTAGGGGAAGGGGAGAAATGAAATAAGATAAAAACAGAGGGAGACAAACCATAGAACTCTTAATTACAGAGAGCAAACTGAGGGTTGCTTGAGGGCGGGGGTGGGGGACGGGTGTAACTGGGTGACAGGCATTAAGGACACTTGATATAATGAGCATTCGGTGTTACAACTAACGAATCATTAAATTCTACCCCCAAATTAATAACACACTGTATGTTAACTAACTCAAATTTGAATAAAACACCCAAATAAATAAATAGATAAAAATTAGAAAATAATAAAATAAAATGATAGTAAAAAGTTTTATCTATTTAAACCCTACTCCAACCCTTGGCTATCACTGTTCATCTAGGATCTACAGTTTTCTGTTTACAGAATAGAGTTGGAATTAGTTGATTTGTAGCCCTTTCAAGCTGGCTTATTTTACTTAACTATAGGCATTTAAGATTTATCCCTACAGTT
Organism: Mustela nivalis; assembly: GCF_964662115.1. Lineage (NCBI taxonomy): Eukaryota > Metazoa > Chordata > Mammalia > Carnivora > Mustelidae > Mustela > Mustela nivalis. The sequence goes on along the minus strand of NC_139033.1, from coordinate 29,582,368 downwards.
TTATAGCTTGATAGCTCATTATTTATTGCTGAATGATAATTCTTTGTACAATAAAAATAATATCTCAACATACAATAGAAATACATTATACAAATGTACTAGTGTGTTAATTCACTTACTGAAAAGTATCTTGATTACTTTCAGGTTTTGTTGATGATAAACAAATCTATAAACATTTGTGTACAGCTTTTTTTTTTTTTTTAAAGATTTTATTTATTTACTTGACAGATAGAGACCAGAAGTGGGCAGAGTGGCAGGCGGGGGTAGGGGGCAAGCAGGCTCCTGCGAGCAGAGAGCCCGATGTGGGGCTCAATCCCAGGACCCTGAGATCATGACCTGAGCCTAAGGCAGAGGCTTTAACCCACTGGGCCACCCAGGTGCCCCTGTGCACAGCTTTTTATGTGAATATAAATTTAAAAATCAGCTAGGTAAATACATGGGAGTAGAGTTGCTAGATCATATAACAAATATGATATAATAAATATAATAAATATGATATATAAATAAATATATCATATAAAAATAATATATAATAAAATAGCTTTTTAATTTATAAGAAACTACAAGTTATTTTCCAAAGTTATGGTGCCATTTTGCATTTATACTAATAGTGAAAGAGATTTCTCTTGTTCTGCACTCTCAATGGCATTTGATATTGTGAGGTATTTGGATATCAACCCCTGTAATAACTGTGTAGTAGTATCTCTTGTTTCAATTTTAATTTCTTTTATGAAAAATAATATTGAATATAATTTACAGTGTTTATTTGTCATCTATATCTTCTCTGCTAAGGTGCTTGCTCAGATTTTGTCCATTTTAATTAAAAAAAATTCTTATTTTAAAATGTTTTTGTATATTTTCAGTGTATTTTTTTATTCAGATATGTCTTTTGCAAATTTATTTTTTCAATCTGTGGCTTATCTTTAATAGCATTATTTACTTTAATAAGCTTTATTATTTAACAAGCTATATAATTGAATATTATATAGTTTTTAATTTTAAGTTTTATATTTTTATAAAATATATTTTATTTTAATTAAATTTAAATTTTAATATGTAATAAAAACTCATATTTAGTAATGAAATATTTATTTTATTTTAAATAGTATTATATGTTTTATATAATTAAATACTTATATAACAGGTATACTTATTAATAAAATATTTACTATTTAATAAACTTTATGAATATCAATTTATCTTTCACATTCTGCTTATTTAGTGTTGTATCACCCTACCTGACGTTATACAGGTTTTTTATGCTTTTTTTTAGAAAATTTATAATTTTGCATTTTAAGATTGGTCCTTTGATCCATTTTGAGTTATTTTAAAAAGTATAATACCTGTGTGCATATTCTTTTTTTTTTTCACACACAGATGTTCAATTTTTCACCATTTGTTGAAAAGAATATCCATTTTCCATTGAGTTGTGATGGAGAAAACTCTTAAGTATATTCTACAATATTAGTATTCCACAAAGTTCTACAACATTACCCCCTCCCTGCCAAAAGCATAGGGGATTTTCTCTTATTTTATTTGCATGAAACTGGGGAGTTCATGGAAGAAAGCCCCACAAAACTGTAGGAGTCCTTCTAAGATTGTGGCCATCAGTAGTTTCCTACTTCCGTTTATATCCACAAAATTTTTAACTATCTACCAGTAGGGCTCCAGCAGTTTCCACTCCAGGCAAACATCTCCTTTTGACTCTCTGGATTCTTCTCTCTAGATTTTTGGGTAGTGGTTTATCATGCTAACTTGGTTCTCTGATATAGTCAACAAAAGTTATTGATTTTCAGTTTGTCCACCTTTTTTTCTTTTTGGAAGTGAGTGAATGACAACTTCTAACCTCTCTATAGTTCATGGTGGAAACCAGTTCCATACTTTATTAAGGATTAAATTTTCTTAGTTGGTTTTTATATTAAACTGAAAATAATCTCTCTTAAATGGTATCACTGATTAAATAAAAATTCCCTAAACTCAGAATCAGGATAGTTCCTTTCCTACATGAATTCTTCTAAATATAAACTCTAAATAAAATACTAGAACTCTAAATAAAATCTTCTAAATATAAACTCTCCCTCATCCCACCCTCCAGATCAAAGTTATTATTCCCACAGTTGTTCAGGGTTTATGTTTCTATTTGTCTTTATTCTATCCAGTGGTGTGCTGGAGTTGGCTAGGCTTAATTTGGCAGAGCAGATTGTTAAATTTTTAGGAATTTGGGGGAGCTAATTTTTAAAGACAGCTATTATTAAAAACTAATATAAACTTAAAATTGAATAAGTTGCATTGAAATAAAAGCTAATAAATACACAAGACTCAACTTCTTAATTGTGTTGCTGCATTTTAATGTTATTCACATCTTTTCAGTCTGCATGGTAGAATACTGTAAAATGATGCAATAATGTGCCTTTTTTCTCAACTTTGATTCAGTAACATCCATTGGGTATCCGGAAATCAACCAGAGTGTCAGTGTATACACCCAGAAATTGACAAACCACTACAAATCAGACTTGATTCATTGTTTACTAATTATCTACTCTTAAAATGTGATAGAAAAATGTTAAGAAGCTGTGTTTAATTAAGCTTAAACTTTAAAATTTGTGTATTTATAGCTGTTTTATTACAAATAGCATAATTAAGAAAATATTATCCCAGTTTTGAAAGTTGTTCATGTAATTAACTAACATCTGTATTTATTTTTTCATTTTCATATTACTCCTTAATATAAAGGAAACACCAAACAACATTCATGTCACTACTATACCTGTTGGTCAGTTGCAGTTCTTTCTTGGACTCAGGCACAAGTGTTCAGCAAAAAATGAATGAAAGTATTCTTTGGGAACGAAATGGCTTATGAATTTATAATAAAGCACAATAAATCTTTTATTATCATTTGTGAATTTTATGACATACTCCCATTACGTTAGTAAAATTCATTTAAAAATGTGTATATAGGTATATACATACTCTTTTCATCAGAGAGACAATTAATTATGTATTTACATACCTCTAATTCTATCCCTGTATCATATGTGCAGTCCATTTCAGTGTTTATTTATATGAGATCTAACAAGAATAGTGAAACAATTAGCTCTAATTGATAAATGAATAATTATAATTTTATTAAATATAAACCCTCTGAAGAAAGGTTTAAAATAATTCACTGGATCAAGGAGTCCATTAGATTTGTTTTTCAGAAAGCTTTATTTGTATGTTTATGTTCTCTCTCTCTGTTTTCCCCTTTCTGTTTCGCATGATACAGAATTGGCACAATACACTCAGGGTGACCCACTCTTATCTGTAGAGAGGTAAAATGTACTTTTAGCTTTTTTGGTAGTATAGTTTAAATGATTTCCCCAAAGTTTAATTTTCAGTGTTTTGTACAGGTTCAAATAGAATGATTAGACCTCTAAGTGTAACCTATAACTTCTTGATAAATATCTGGAGAGAAGGATAATTTAAAAATAAGATATAATTTACCTTGGGACAGATGTCCTTTAATTTTAAATATTTTTAGGACCTACTTGTTTTTCCAAAGGTGAAATTTCCTTTCACATTTAACTGATCTTTTTAAAATTCAATTTTAGATTGTTTAGAATTTAAATTTATTTCATTCCCCTAACATCAATCTCAGTCCAACCAAGTAGACATAACCTTCTGGGTCATAACTATCCTAAAGGAACATGGGGGATTTGTCTTCACTTGTTTGGGCTGCTTTAGACAAAATACCACAGTCAAGATGGCTTATAAACAACAGGAATTTATTTCTTACAGTTCTGGAGACTGGAAGTTCAAGAACGCTCTTCTAGGCTACAGACTACAGACCTCGCACTGTGTTCTCACATGGTGAAGGGATGAGGGAGATTTCTGGAGCTCTTTGATCAGGCACTACTCTCATTCATGAGGGTCACTCCCTTGACTAAACACCTCCCAAAGGCTCCACCACCTAATGCCATTATCTTTGGAGGTTATGATTTCAAAATATGAACTTTAGGAGAAGGACACATTCAGACCATAACAAGATTGAAACTTGTCTTTAGCTCAGTCGGTTCTGGACTTAGACTCAGTTGCTGTGTTTGGACCCAGTGGAGGATAGGGAGGATAAGGTGAGCTCAGTACTTCAGTATGGCCATATATGTCCGACTTTGGAGTCCTGTCAATAGTAGCCTTAGTTAGGTGCTTGCTATACAAAACAAATTCAATGGGTTTGCTCCCAGCCTCCATTGGTCAGATTGGTAGCAGGTCAGGTTGGTAGCATTCTCATGTTAAAATTCAAGTTCTTTCAAGAACCTGTCAGACCAAGGGGTGGATTTTTGGAAGAAACAATCTACCATGCGTCTTGAATGTTTCCGCATTTTCTTTCTTTCCGGGCATGCCAAGAATGCGATTCTGACTGTTCCTTGTCCAGCCATTCCTCAGCATTTTATTTGCATTATATAAAGAGCAGGCTTGCTGATGGCTCACTATAAAAGTGTTGGATTTCCCAAGCTTGTGATTCCTTATGTGTAATATAAATCCACTGCATTCATAGCATTTTTCTGTGCTTTTCTGCATAGCATTCGGGGACTTGAGGAGTGATGGATCATGAGGAAATGACTCAAGATGAAACTGTTGGTGTTTGCTGTGTCATTATATTGTTCATTATGTTCAGTTAGCCAACATATAGTATATCATTATTTTTTGAGGTAGTTTTCAACAATTCATTAGTTGCATGTTAACACCCAATGCTCATCACAATATGTGCCCTCCTTAATACCCATCAACTGGCTCCCCCATTTCCCCACCCCTCTCTCCTCTGAAACTCTCAGTTTGTTTCCTGGAGTCCAGAGTCTCTCATGGTTTGTCTCCCTCTCTGTGTCACAATTAATAAAATCCTTTGTTTCTGACACAAAAGTGTTTAATCTTCTGCCAGTATCCACAATAGAATAACAAGCTAACCTGCAGACTACAAGCAAGAGTCTTAAATACTTTCCTTCCAAGACTTTTCATTCAAATGAGGAGACAAGTAAGACTATTTCAAGTGCCCTATGCATAACAGAATAATGTCATAGAATATCATCAGAAGGGCACCCCAGACACTGTATCATAGGAGGATCTTTTCTGAGAATTTATATTTAATTTGAAATTTAGCATTGAGAAAGAGTTCTTTAAGACATATTCTAGGGGAATGTCACTGGAGACAGAGGGAATGGCATGGATAATAATATCTTAAGGTAGGAAGAGTTTGATATGCTTGCAGAACAGAAAGAAAGATCACATGATCAGGATGAACAAATAGGAGAGCAGTATTATCCAAAGTTTATTTTCAAGAGACCACCTTACCTGCTATGTAGGAAGTGAATTACTCCGGCTTAGGAGGCAGGTATTTTGGAAGAATTGGTTGAAAGATATTGCTTTGCTCTATGGTAGTTGCAGTTCAAACAGAAAGAAATGTCTAGAATAAGATGTATTTTGGTAGTAGAGCTAAGAGCATTTATCAATGAATTGAACGTATAGTGGAGAGCAGAGAAATTAATGATTAGCTTAAGTACGTGGTTGGATTTTTATGTAATTTACAAATAGGCAAGACCAGAGGAGCAACAAAAAAATGAGTGAATAAACAAACAAAAAGCAGAATCAGACCCATAAATACAGAGAATATACTGCTGGTTGTCAGAGGGGAAGGGGTGGAAGAATGGGCAAAATGGGTGAAAGGGAGTGGGAGATACAGGCTTCCAGTAACAGAATGAGTAAGTCAGGGGAATAAAAGGCCCAGCATAAAGAATGGAGTTAATGATAGTGTAGTAGTGTTGTATGGTGACAGCTGGTAGGTGCACTTGTGGTGAGCACAGCTTAATGTATAAACTTGTCAAATCACTATGTTGTGTACCTGCAACTAGTGTAATGCTCTGTGTCAATTATACTCTAATAAAAAATAAAAATAAATTAAATAAAAACATCACTAAAATAAAATAAAAACCTCTGTATTTCCCCAACCAAACCTAGTGCTAAACTTCGTAGGCATTCCAGAGAAAATTTTTTTTTAATTTCTTTTCAGTGTAACAAAATTCATTGTTTATGCATCTCACCCAGTGCTCCATGCAATACGTGCCCTCCATAGTACTCACCACCTGGTTCCCCCAAATTCCCACCACCCAAACCCTTTGAAACCCTGAGACTGTTTTTCAGAGTCCATAGTCTCTCATGGTTCATCTCCTCTTCCAATTTCCCTCAACTCCCTTCTCCTCTCCATCTCCCTGTGTCCTCCATGCTATTCCTTATGCTCCACAAATAAGTGAAACCATATGATAATTGGCTCTCTCTGCTTGACTTATTTCACTCAGCATAATCTCTTCCAGTCCCGTCCATGTTGCTATAAAAGTTGGGTATTCATCTTTTTTGATGAAGGCATAATACTCCATAGTGTATATGGACCACATCTTCCTTATCCATTCGTCCATTGAAGGGCATCTTGGTTCTTTCCACAGTTTTGCGACCGTGGCCATTGCTGCTATAAACATTGGGGTACAGATGGCCCTTCTTTTCACTACATCTGTATCTTTGGGGTAAATACCCAGTAGTTCAATTGCAGGGTTATAGGGAAGTTCTATTTTTAATTTCTTTTTTTTTTTTTTAAAGATTTTATTTATTTATTTGACAGAGAGAGATCACAAGTAGGCAGAGAGGCAGGCAAAGAGAGAGAGGAGGAAGCAGGCTCCCTGCTGAGCAGAGAGCCCGATGCGGGACTCGATCCCAGGACCCTGAGATCATGACCTGAGCCGAAGGCAGCGGCTTAACCCACTGAGCCACCCAGGCGCCCTATTTTTAATTTCTTAAGGAATCTCCACACTGTTCTCCAGAGTAGCTGCACCAACTTGCATTTCCACCAATGGTGTAAGAGGGTTCCCCTCTTCTCCACATCCTCTCCAACACACATTGTTTCCTGTCTTGCTAATTTTGGCCATTAAGTCACTCACACCTTCATCTCAATTTTATAGTTAGACAATCAGAAGAGTCACTGTTTCTTTTGTATGAAGGTACTAAGAAAACAAGGGACAAATCACTGAAAAGGACCATTTTCCCAGAGAATATGGAAGAAATTTCCACACCGTTGCTTTCCTTCTAACCAAGAATCCCGTGAAATACGTATTGTTAGCTTAATTTCACTAATGGAGAAAGAGTTTCATAGACAATGGCTGATGATTTGTACCTTGTTCTTCTTTATTCCAAAACCTCTACTCTTTTCCCTAAACCGCTCTGTGTTTGCTGATCTTTATGGATGGTGCACAAAAGTTTCATTGTGGAGAGTGCAGATGGAGACATAATTAATCACAACAATAGAAACCTGCCCTTGCTTTTAAATGTCGTTTTACACTATGTGCGTTTGTCTTCTTGGATTTTTTTTCCTGCTTTCATATAATCTCAGGTCACATTATAAAGAGTGAGATGGATGGTGTAACAAAGCATGTTATTTTGCCTCCATGTCTTCAACATGTGGAGATAGAATTGGAGTCAAGTTTCTTCCCTCATCTACATGTCTTTGATTCTTTGAAATTTATAGGGAAGCAGAAGACCCTCATTGCCATTGTGGTCCAGTTCAAATATATGCTGAATAGACAAGGACACTGGTCAGTGCCCTTTTTGAGTTGCTCTTTCACTGAATAAACCAGTGCCGTCACTTGTAAATGGCACACTGCCAGCTTTTTTTGTCCTCTGTAAAGCCATTGTTTCATCTGGCACTGTTCCTTTTCTCTGCATCATTATTTGATTCTGAAAATGCTGCAAATCAGAAGTAACAACATTTTGGTTATCAACACTAATGATTGACAACGGGTGTTGTATTGCTCATATTTGTCATTAGAAAACCTTTACATTATCTAATGTAGCAGCACATACCCAGCTTCACCGAACCAGCCAAAAAGCCTTTGAGTGTCTTAATAAATAGTATTTTATTAGACTGACACATGCTTCCATTAGGTGCTGTGCTTCACTTATTGCGGTAAATTGTTGCATCAGTAGTATTTTCCCTACAATAAGATCTGTGATTGGAAATGAGTAGTATTTCTCCTTTTAGAATTATCTGAATGGATTATATTGGGAGCAGGTAAATAAAAATATTTAAAGCATTATGTGGCATTAGGGTAGTAGGTAATTGGATGCTTTCATCTTGGTTGGAATATTAAATGCTAGAGGTACTGTGGGTCCACTAAATATAAATAAAAGAGCTGACTTCAGCTAACGACTCACTTTTGAGCATGGCTCTTTGACAGTTTTTATTGGTAATTGAAAAAAAGGGCAAAGCAATTTTATGACCGTGCTTGGAGGAGAGAGCCCAGTTCATAACAAGAAATCAGCCAGCAAAGCATTTTGCTAGGATCACCCCAAACCCCAAAGCAATAGGGCAATGCGTTCGTGAAAGTTTCCTTGTTGTTTATTTATTTTTAAACTTTACTGGAAAACATCACAGTCCTCAGAAAACAAGATACTGATAGCACTTTCATAATCAATCATTTATTACGTTAAAAACAATAAGGGAGGCACACACCGGTGTTTTATCTTAATACTTTAAAACACATCCAACATCAGATTTATTATATAAGAGAGAGAGACAGAAAGAGGGAGAATTGCCTGATACAGGACAGATCAGTTGAGTCATTTTATTTCCACCAGAAATAGTTCAGATTGTATGAATACAGAGATTCCTATGTTGCAAAAGAAAAGTTTAAATTTAAGAGTAGAAGAACAAGATTAGGAAAATGTACATTTATTTTGCATGCAAATGACCATTCTATTGTTTGTATTAATTTAATATTTGGGCTGTTCCTTTGTGAACTTTTGTTTTAGATTCATGGGAGAAAGTTATGCCTTTCTCAGGATTTGGCATAGCATTTTACAAATATCTAAGTGCTCTAAAGATTTATTTATACATATCCTTGTTTCAGTATAAATTCCTTATGATACTTCAGAATATGATTAAATGAACTTTTTTTCAAATTCACAGAAAGTTCACCAATATCAATGTCTGTTTTTCTCCACCTTACCACACTTTCTTTTTCACCCAAAACGCTTTTCACAACTTTTTCTTTCCCCAAGTCCTCCTCTCCCAATGGTTCATGCTTCTTTCTCTGGCCAAATGACCTTCACACTCCTTGCCACCATATTGGTTAGGCATTTTTCCAAGCACTTATAACAATTTCATGGTCATTTGCTGGACTACTATTTGTTTGTCCACTTTTTTCCACAAAGTTCCAAAAAAAAACCCACAAAAGTATTGCCAAAAACTTTAGGTTACTGTTCTATCAGTGCCCCACTTCCAGATATCAATTTTTGGATAGGTTAGTTTTATCTTTTTAGCAAACCAAGTCAGGATTCTGTGGCTTTAAACACATTATTTATCACTCATGGATCCTTGGGTTGGCTGGGGTCAGATGATCTAGGATGAGCCCAGGATGGAAGCTGTGGATTTTCTTCAAGCTGTGGATTTTCTGGGCTTGTCTCTTCTTTGATTCTAGACTCCAGTCTACTCCAGGTATGTATAATCTGGGGCTCAGTCAGGCTGGAGCCCAGGGAGCATCTGTGAGGTAGGTTTTATGGCAAAGACAAAGACATTACAAGACATGTGGAAACATACAAGAATTCTTGAAGTCTAACATCTTGATTAGCTCAGTTTCACCAAAAGCTGCAGATGATCATTGGACACTTTGGACAGCTCAAGCCAAGAACCAGCAGGCAGGAAGATAAAGCATTATTTAGGAAAGGTTAACTGATGTGGATCATTACTTAGATGTAAGGCTGCTGTTATACATAGGAGGCAGGGCAAAATATGTTTGGTATATTTTGGTTCACTTGGATGTTCTTCATACACAGTTGTCCAACTTTGGTGATAAAAGACAAGCGCAATCATCTTGGCCTAGAAATGGCCTAACATGAGGTTCAAGGTCACACCACCAGTTAAGTCACTGAGAGCAGGGGAAGTGTTTGTTAAGGCTGTGAGGATTCTAGTATGGATAGTAAAGAATGGCTATGAGGAGAAATGCTAAGAGCACATATGAGAATATGAACAAAATAGAGTCGTGGTAAATGCAATATGTTGTTCAAATCTTGCTTGGGTTCCTGTACTTACATTTTTACTCTTTACATTTCAATGTATTTCCTTCTGTGAATTTTTCCCTTTGGAAGATTATTCCTCTTTGGGAACAAAGTCCTATAAATTTGCAGAGAATAACGTTATAGAGGTGATTGCATAGAATATAACTAATACTATGATAATTTTCTTTATCAAAGATCCCATAACAAAGATACCACAGCACAGTGTCTGCAGTTGGAGCTGCCCCTTGCTAATGTTTATAGAGTTACACACACTGCTACCCTTGTGTACCGAGTGGTTTTAATATTAATGTATTGGTGATACTGTTTAAGTATGATTTGAACAGTTTTTTGGATTTTATAGCGTTTGTTTAATCAGATAGACAATATTAATATATTGAATGTTTATTTAGTATTATGATGGCTCAGGATCTGTGCTGTTGTCTATATATTATGTCATTTATTAGCAAGTTTGTACAATGGATACCATGTCTGCTTCCCATAAGTCCTTAGAGACAGGCCTGATTTCTACCATTCTTTCTAGGTTTTGATAGTGCCTTTTATTTACTATCTTAGTAGAAGGGGGAGAATTTTAGAGCATTCCATCTGGCTATAGGAAAAGTATTTTCTCAATTAAAAATATTATGGTCCATAGAAGATTTAATTGAAGTCAGAAGTTTAAATCTGTAACAATAAAATAAATTTTTGAAGAGATTATGGTTTATTACTTTTCTTCAGTGCAGACAGATGCTATTTAATATTTTAAACAGAATATCATTTTAAATACTTCTGACTATATTTTATAGATCTACAAATATAATAAAATCAATGTGTCAGTTAATACACAAATATGTCAAAGTTATTTGACTTAATTTGCATGATATCATTTGCATTCTCAATAGTTCCTAGTTTCTGAATGATATAGTATCACTACAGATCATATACCTCTTACCCAGTAAGATTTGCAACTTTTATTGGTATTAACTAAATAATTAGGAAGTAATAAAAGCTCTCAGAAAATACATTATTGGTTACAAAATCACTATAATTCAGGCATGGGCTTTAATTCCTTCCAAAACTACTTACCTTGATGAGTTTTCAAGGGCAGTCTTTGATGGAAAGATCCAAAGTTTAATTTATGTTCTTTAAAAATGATAAACTATCTTCCCTAAATGACAGACTCTCAGACTACTAAGTCGGCACTTAGAACTCCATACAAGTTTTCTTTACTTTTCTTTCTTTTTTTGGGGGGAGGTGTTTGTTTTTATTTTAATTTTTCTCAAAGCATTTCATCTTTTTTACACAGCACTCCTGAAAATAATACACAAGTTTTTTTGTTTGTTTGTTTGTTTTTATCAACTTCTCAGAGGCTTGTGCTTCTAAACCTGCATGTGCTTGAGAAACATAGAATTTAAGCTCAAATTGTTTATCATTCACCTCTTGCTGCGTTTCTAGAAAAATAGAGAAAATAGAGATCAGTTACTGATATCTTAAACATTTGTTTCGTCTCCTGTGTCCCAGGCACTATGCTAAGTGTTTTCCACGTATTATGCTATGTACAAGCCATGAGATAGATCTCTTTTGTATCTCTTTCACAAATAAACATACTGAGGAAAGTTACTTAACTGTGTGAGACACAGGGCTGTGTCATGCCGGAGTCAGTGTTTGAAAAACTACAACACTTCATTTCCCATTACAACACAGTTTGCTACCTGCAGTACAACCTGAATATATGAGTAGGTTTTGTTTGTTTGTTTTGCTGTGTTTTGTTTTGGTTTGGTTTTTGTTTTTCTCATTGGTCAAACCACTGTTGGTTCCTCTTTGCTAATTTCTTTTTTATATGGTTTGGCCAAACGTTGCATCCAGGTTCCAGTATTCTTTAACCCCATGAAATGGAATGATCAAATCTATGAGTAAAAAGTGCCACCTCTCAGCAATTCATACCTTTGTTCATGAAATCACATGTAGTGGTGGCCTTGGAGGATTTCTGTGACCGTACAATATATCCTATCCAGGCAAGTTAAAAAGTATTGACCTGACTTACTTTCCCCATTTGATGTATTGACATAGACTGAAGAGTAATGATACCACTGCTGGATTCTGAACTGAGGTCTGTTACTAGGCTGATTAAACATGAAAACATAGTCTCAAATTTTCTCTTCAGTATATTTTTTTGTAACTTGCATACATGATCTAAATGTATATTTCATTACTACTTTTTTATTATTTTAAATTTTAATTCCAGAATAGTTAACATACAGTGTTATTTAGTTTCAGGTGTATAATGTGGTGATTCGGCAGTTCCATACATCCCCCTGTGCTTGTCCCCAGTGCCCTCCGTCATCCCCATCGCCAGTGGCATCCAGGCCCCTCCGCCCCTGAGCTTCCCTCTGGTGACCCTCAGTTTGTTCTCTACAGTTAAGAGCCTGTTTCTTGGTTTGTCTTTCTTTTTCTTTTCTTTTGCTTATTTGTTTTGTTTCTTAAATTCCACATATGAGTGAGATCCTATGGTATTTCACTAGTTTTTTCATAACACAGCATCCAGAATTTTTCATACACAACAAAGTAATACATTTCACTCAGAAATTTTCGGATGATTCACGGAATTTCATAACTGATGTTAGAAATGATGAATTGTTGCTACTGAGTTTAGTTTGTTGCTGTTTCCCCAAGCTGAGTTTATTATTTCTTTTTCAGGCTGGGACCAGTTGCACAAAGGCAATCAAAATTATTGAATTTAAGTCAGTAACACTTCTGCTTTAATGCAGACCAGTCAGCAGTGATCCCCGTAATTCATACAATGAGTGATAAAAATTGGCTGAGGCTAACTATGATAGAATTTTTTTTTAATTTTTACTTTCAAAAGTTAATGCCTTTCCTACCTTATACTAAAGATTTTCAATCTTTCTGCTGAGGTTATTCCAGAATATACTTTTCTATGTAGGTATTTTAAAAATTCAATGCAATTTTTGTTCTTATCAAGTGGTACTGAATTTAAGAAGAAAATGAATAGTCATATGGTATGCACACAAGTAAGCACATCTCATGTTTTATTTCTTCTTGTCTTTCATTTGTACTTAAAAGATTGCATTGAATAACTTAGAGATCATTGTTACTTTATAAGTAACTGAAATTAAGGTATAATAGTAAAAAGATTTTTGTAATTGTTTCTAATTATTACTTATTTGCTAAACTTTCTTGCCAAGACCTATGTGGCAACTTCATTACCTGAATTTCCTCTTCCTGTTTTGTTCCATATCACATGTTGTTTGTGTATATATGTTATGGCTTTGGACTCAGTGTCCAATCCTCCCACAGCCAGAGAGGTAAAGTGATGATTACAAAATACTTCAATGTCCTCTTCTACATTTGGAGATTTTGATGGGAAAATAAAAGAAGGAACAAAGAAATTTTTCTGGGAGATCGGTAATCATAGTCTTGAAGGCCAGGTGTGAGTAGTAGAATAATAAAAAAGGAAACTCATATAAAGGTCAGATCACAGGGAGCGCATTGTAGGGAGGATGGTGGGAAATTCCTTTCTGTACCTTATTGCTGATGGCAGGTGAAACGATGTACCAAAAAAATCAAATGCAGAAGTGTATAATGGAGGATCAGCAAGACTTTCCTTTCTATACAAATGAGGATGACTCTTGCTATCCGTATCTGCAAACAGACAAAATACAAAGAGTATAAAGGACAGCAAGCCTAAAAGCCTGTGCTGTTGTGACCAATGACATAAATGGGATCAGTGCACCTCTGAGAAAAATTAATGTGGTGCTGTGAGAGAAAAAATGAAGTTACCAAGAGTCCAGAGGTATAGTTCTATACCCCGCATAATACGTGAACATGTAGTCTGAGAAAAATGTCATAAAAATAATCCTAATCCCATTACCCCAAGGTCGCATAGAGAGGAAATGCAGTGTTTATTATTAGACACAATCCCACCAATCAAGCTACGCAAAAAACTCATAGTTAAGGAGGAGGTTTATTATTGAATATATCCATGTGTTTTACACAAAAATTTAAAAGTCAAAATATTCTATGCGAATATTACTTAAGGAGACAGGATTCCTTGGAGAAATGACTAATCCTGAGATATAAGCAGGATGACCCTGGAGATTCTTCATAGATGCTTTAGATATTTATGACGTATATAAACGCGTCTACGCGGAGATACGTGTGTCGGTATTCACACATACATTTCCTTACCCTGACACCCAAGGGCCTGAGTGAAATGAAATTTCCGTGACAACGTCCACATTTTGCTCTCCCATCTTGGTTTGTAACACCATTCTCCAATAAGAGAAGGAGGTACTTAAATGGTTGATTCTGAGACATAACAGGGACATATACAAGACGGGCCTGCAGCATAAGAAAATACTAAAAAAAAAAAATAAAAAAAAATGATGGGGTGGGGGGCACATGAGCCAGCTGAAAGAGTTCTTACTGACAAATGCTGGAGTAATTTGACCAAAGCAATGAGATTTTAATAAGTTTATTTATAATAGGTTATACATTAAAAAAAAATGAAAGTAAATAACCAGGAATTCATACTGATAGGTATAAATGTTTGAACACATAAATAATGAGGCGTAATAGACAAATCCTGTCTGCTGAAGAGCTCCAGAAAGGTTATATAAATGCTCTGCCCACAAGGAGAGCAACTTCCATTCCCTAAGAGTATACTATGTATACTGACTCCCTCTCAGAGAATAAATAAAAGAAAATGGTATCTTGGCTGAGGTGATCAAGGTCAACACCAACAGTCATAAATGACGTTGACAGTATGCACCACTGATAAAATGTAATGAAAATAGCATGCTTCCTTTACAGTGTTCCTCACTAAAACCGATAAGCCTAATCTAACTATGGGGAAACATCAGACAGTTCTTACCAGCAGGACATTCTACAAAAAACTTGGCCATTTCTCCCTCAGTCAAGGTTATCACAAGAACGTCTGTGAAACTGCAAGGGCCAAGAGGAGTCTAAAGATGGACCTAATCGTAAAATGTCATGGGGTACCTGGTTGGCATTCTGGAACAGATAAAGGACATTTCCTCTTGGTTTTCCTACTTCTCTATGTTTTCAAATGTTCCAAAATAAGTAAATTAATGTAGTTAGAAATGCTTTCTCATTAAGTGTATATTAATTTCATATTTCATGGAATTTTGTAGTATGACATGACATTCATATTTAAGAAAAAATTTCTATAAGTTCACTTAGTCTTGTGAACGCTATCTCTGAAGTTGCTGTCATAATCTAAAGATACAATATTTTGTTATATTTTAGTATAATCAACTAGTTGTTACCAAATATATTTTGAACATTTGCTAACTTCAAGTTTGCCAAGAATTTTTTTTTTTTTGTAAGCAGGATATTTTCTATTTCTTTGTATTTTTTCCTTAAAAAATGGAAGTTCTTACAGTATCATACAATTAATATCAATAATTGTTGGCAGAAAGGTCTAGGAAAATATTTGTGTTTAATTAACATGAAACAACCCAGATTATATTAAAAATATAATAATAAAAATGATACAGCATGAGACCAAAGAGTCATTCTGTATTTTTGGAAGTAATAGAACATTGTTAAAGGAAAAATTGGCCATCCAAAGGTCCTTTTTAGGTTACAGTAAACTATGTATTCAGTCTCTCCTAAATCATCTTAGGATATGCAAAAGTTTACATCCTTTAGGATCAAAATCTCTACGTATCTGTTTTGCTATTGTATATCTCATGGCTAACACAATACGTGATGCTTGCACTCCAAGTTTATTTGCTGAATGACCAATAGGAAATCAAAGAAAAAATAATTTCCTAGTATAAATGGTAACAACGTATATATTGTATATATAATGTTTTAAATTTTGCAAGTAACTTTCAGAGTTCATCTCCATTTCAGAGAGATTCAGAAATGGTTATTCTTTTTCTTTTTTATGTTTTCTTACTAAGACTTTATGAAGTGAAATGACTTATGAAATAGATTGAAGGTGAACGTTTTAAGATTCTGGATTCTAAATCTAACTTCTCTTCCTCTATGAGAAAAGTTGGCGAACTATTTTTGTAGGACTCAATTAGTAAATATTTCTGACTTTGGGGCCCAGCAATCTCTGGCTCAACTCTGCCAAATTAGCATGAGAGTGGCCATAGACAATGAATAAACAAAGGCCATGGCTCTGTTTTAATAAAACTTTATTTAAAAAATTAGGCTCTCCAGTTGTAGTTTGCCTCCATGACCCTTGATGTACATTATGCCACGTTTCTAACAATGCTAGGTTTATGTAATGTCTCAAGGATCACGCAAGGAAATACTTCTTGATTGATACTTCGAGGTTAAGGCCAGTTGAAAACAGCAACAAAAAAAGATGCTAAGCTGGATTTCAGTTGTGCATGAAAATGCCCTCTTGAATTTGATGGTGTTTTAGTTGTTATTGTTACTTGTATAACACAAAGCCCACCTTGTCTTTTCCGAGGGCAGGGAGTGGTTAGGTTCCCCCAAACTTTAAAGCAGCCAGCTCAGTATACCCTGAGTTTATGTGATGTTGCAGATACTCCCAAGGAAAGGCTGACACTGCAAGCTGACGATATTTGCGACGCGCTGACAATATGATTCACTCATTTGAAGTCTGGGAAATGCCTGCCTGCTGTTCTCACCTCCTGTTCGAAGACGCGTGGGGACTTTAAAAAGATAAAATCCAACTGGTACAGCAACTGTAGATTAACGCACGGGTTTCCTTGGACCTGGGCTTTTGCTCCTCTCGATCTGTATCTTCCACATCCTATCTGCCTTTCTTTCAGCTTGCAGTACCTACTCCTCCAGTAGAAGAAATTGATGTCTTGGTTCTGGGACTTGTTTGCTTACCTCAATGCATTTTTTTTGCATTTCAGACAACTTCAGAAAAATATAGAATCATTAAACCAAATATATGGTAAAAAAAATCTGTAAATAAATGTAAATTAAAGTCTATAGATAAGAAGAAGGAAGATGCATTGTAACTAATCCAATACTGTGAAAAGAAAGAAACAAGAAACCCAGTCTTATATTTTAACGCTTTTGTTGTGGATTCTACAAGGGGCTCAAAGAGTTCATTAATTCTTCAAAGTTAATGTTATTTTTTCATTTCTTTTTTTTATTATTATGTTCAATTAGCCAACATCTAGTAGTACATCATTAGTGTTCAGAGATTCTTATTTTTCTATCACTATACTACACCGTGTAGTGTTCAACAATTCTTATTTTTTCTATCACAGTATTGATTACACAGCTTACTTTTTTATTTCACTTACTTTTAAGATTACACTCTTACTTTTTGATAATATTCTGACTTCTAGGCCCCGAGTTCCATTTATGAGAGTTTTCACATTCCTGTATTGCTTCTGTATTGATGTCTTGGTGATTAGCCCATTAATATATTTCAACATTTTATTTGATATACTTTACACTTCCTTATCAATTATTAAAATAAATGTACTCCATCACTTATTTTTGGAAAGAATTACCTATGTATCATAAGTTGACCATCTAAAGAAGCACCCAAACTTGAAATGGAATTTGCAGGGTCTGACATGAAGAAGTTAATTCATAATTATGTAGCATGCTTTTCCTGAGATGCCATATCTTTATAGCATTTAAAGTCATTTAGAAATTCATACTAGTTAAATTAATTTAGTGGATCCTTTGCATAGTATAGCAGAAAACTCATTAACTTGCTTTTATTCTCCAGAATGTATATTTCACTGATTTTATATCATCAAAATTGTATTCATCCTCACTTGGCTATCACTTGCTAATTCTAAGCTTGATCAAAGCAGATCCATTTAGAAACTACACCATAGAAAAAAAAATAAAATAAAATAAATGATCCTTGTGTATAGTGACAAGATATTACAAAACTTCTTCTAGTTTCAATGTACAATAAAACATACAATTGCATCTGTGTGATTAAATGTTAAAGGACTATTATATAAAGGGACAGCATTTACATATTCTATATATTCTATAACTTCAGCTACACTATTACCTTAAATACTTAATATAACTCTAGTTAGAATTTTAAAAATTGAGAATTCAGCCAACTCAACAAAATAATAAATTTGTGTCAGTGTGGAAATCAATTCTTAAATTAAGAATTTAACAATTTCCCTGGCAACAGTAGCTGATGCCAACAGATGCATTTAGCCACCAACTACTAGATGAAAACATGCATTCTTCATTACAAACTTTGGCACATATGGTTTATTTTTAAAAATAGGATAATATATGCTCAGTGCCTCTGGATTGTTATGATAGCTGGATCTCAGGATATAGAAAAAGGATGTAGAAAAATTATGTCATTTTTCATTAACTTTTTCATATATTGTTAAGGAATACTTTAAAGTTAGGTTGCTTTGCACGGGGTGGGGGAGGGGGGTTCCTTCTTAAAAAGCAAAACAAAGAGTCTTATAACTAAAAAACCCCAGAAAAATAATCTCTGAGTAAGGCAATAATTTTACGATCCTTTGTGAAAAGGACACGAGTGTTTAGTCTGCCCTCTTTGAAACAGGGTATGATAGTCATAAGGTTGTGTAATCAGTACTGTGATAGAAAAAAAATAAGAATTGTGGAACACTACATGGTGTAGTATAGTGATAGAAAAATAGGAATCTCTGAACACTAATGATGCACTACTATATGTTGGCTAATTGAACATAATAATAAAAAAAGAAAAGAAAAAAATAACATTCACTTTGAAGAATTAATGAACTCTCTGAGCCCCTTGTAGAATCCACAACATAAGAGTTAAAATATAAGACTGGGTTTCTTGTTTCCTTCTTTTCACAGTATTGGATTAGTTAACAATGCATCTTTCTTCTTCTTGTCTATAGACTTACTTAACTTACATTTATTTAAAGATTTTTTACCATATTTTGTTTAATAATTCTGTATTTTTAAGTAGTATATCTGCTTTGAAATCTTAGCATTTATATTTTCTTGATGTTTAAAACTACGTTAGCTATTTTTTCCTAGATTTTGTGTTATTATACTTTGTTGTAAGCCCCCCAATTTTGACACTCTTTAAGTTTTTCTGTGTTATTTTCAACTAATTTCATTTCAGATTATTTCTTTTTTATCTGAAATTTAAATTTGAACTATGAAGACAATCCTGATCCTGGTGACCTGAAGGATAGCTTCTGTGGGATTCCCCCCCCCCCCCCCGCCTTTATAGCTCAGGGAATTAAAACAACAACAACAACAAAAACTAAGCTTCCTTCATAAACTTTAAAATACACACACTGCTTAGATCACAGGTGTCTTTAAGGGTGATCAGAGTGTTTTTATATTTTTATTCCTTTTCTCATATTTCTCCTTGAAGAACTTAATCATGGTTTCGCTCTGTGTATAGGGGGATGAATTGTATCTTATCGGTCATCCTTTCTTTTCTTTTCTCCTTTTTTCTGGGGTAGCATTCATCACTTACATACTCAGTCATCCTTCCTAAGGCAGATTTCAATTTGCTTCAGGTTTAAAAATCAGTCATTTAGATTTTGTTTTCCCAGATTTAAAAAATATATAATATATATATGTTATAATATATATATTATATCTTTAGTTGAGTATCTTTCATACATATATTGAATTTAAAGTAAAGTTAATGGACATTTAAAAGACATTGCAGAAAGTTTATATAAATTACATGCATTTAAAAACACATATCACACACACACACACACACACACACACGTACTTCAAAACTGCAGCTTTCAAACTGCAAAATCTGTTTATGCCTTTGAGAAGAGCATGATTCAATTTTTGTGTGTGTGTGAAGATTTCTTTTACATGACACTATGTATTATTAAATGTTTGTTATAGCATATATAATTTTCACATATGTGAAATATATTTTCATATATATAGTTTCTTTTGTAATGAATTGAACAGTGTCCATTCCATACTAACAACTTGGATGATTGAAACCTGTCTCTTGGTAACAGAAAAACATATTATATCAAAATTTAAAATATTTTAAACTAGTAGGTATTTTTCCATAGATTGAAACTTTACATTTCAGCTACAAACTCTCCCAACCAACTATGGCTGTGATTGAAATATCTTGCCACTTAATGCATATGTGACTTCATATATGCAGCCTTAGACTTTGCATAAGCCTTATGGTTGCAATATTTTTCTGAAAATATAGTGTGCCTCCAGCCAGATAAGGAAATCATAAACACTAAGACTCAACTATTAACTGAAAACATGATTTTATACCATAACAATTAATTTAAATCTACAGACAAAGCAAAAATTATTTTTTGTTAAAACACACAATGAGCATATATATTTTAAAGGTCTTTATGAGAAAGAAGATGCTGATAGCTGTTTTTGTTGTTATTACGGTATTGTAATCAGTGTATTATCAGCAGGTTATGTGGAATACATATTTCTAATTGAAAATGTAAGAAATTAACCAAAATTCTGAACTTTATTTTTAAACTTTCTTTAACTTTGAAGCATACTCCCATTATTCCAGTGAGGATAGATTCATATTAACATTCTAGCCCATTTTAGTCCTTGTAATGAGCCTAAAATAGCTTCCAGCTTGCAGTGCTGGAATTAATGATAATTAAATGTAACACAAAATGTATTTCCATATTTTGTATTGCTCAGATGATTTCATCTCAGATGTAGTATGATTCTTTTTAGAGATGACTACTGCTATTTAATCTCTTTTTCAATTTTAATTTGAATTTCATATTGTTCCTGACTGTTTAATGAATATTTTGGGAGATGGCCATAGTGTTGTTAATTATACTGGAGACTGAGTATAATTAATTCTTTTGGACCCAAAGTCAGCTAGTTAATCGATTTCTGATGAAACTGGAGATTAAATACAGATAGTTCACCTCTTCCTTCATTCATTTTAATTCTTCTCTCTTCAATTCAATCAGATTACTTTGGGAAGTCATTGCTGGCAAATCAATTTGTGAAGCTGTTTTGGACATTATCCAGATGTTAATAGATGGGTGATCTTTTCCATCAAGGTAAAATTAAGAATTTTTATTTTCAGTTATTGAGAAGTAAAAGCCACTATTATTATTGATAATTCATATTTAAGCAATTTATAATTGTCTATTAACAGCTGACTCCTGCAATCATACATACAAAAACTTGTTGGCATGGCACTCCCAATAACCCTGAAACAGTAAAGAGGCAAAGGTTTACCATATTCCCAACTACATATCCTAATGTATAATATTTCCAACAATTGAGTTAGTAACTTAGGACGAAACTGATTTCTTAAACAATTCAATGCTCTTAGTTTGGCTTGAGTAACACAATAACATATATAGCAATAATTTTCAATGCTATATATAAGGACATATTTTATTTTATACTATTAAATGCTTTTTAAAAAAAGAAAATGAGATAGAGTAAACTGACACCATTTCTATAGTCAAGAAATTAAACTTTAAGGATCTTCTTCACATTTTTCATATTATTAGAGATAACTTTTAAAAAGGCGAATGATTTATACGATCTGAAGAGAAACCAGAGGGCGCCTGGGTGGCTCAGTGGATTAAGCCGCTGCCTTCGGCTCAGGTCATGATCTCAGGATCCTGGGATCGAGTCCCGCATCGGGATCTCTGCTCAGCGGGGAGCCTGTTTCCCTCTCTCTCTCTCTGTCTACTGTGAACTCTCTCTGTCAAATAAATAAAAAAAAATCTTTAAAAAAAAAAAAAAGAGTTTGAAGAGAAACCAGAGTATGAGATAACTTTTAAATGTACTTTGTGAATTGCATATATGAAACATTTTAATAGCGATATCCTCAAATAGTATTTATTATAGACACTACGTTTGATGAATTATTACTAAATCAAGTCAGTTTACTTATGCTTTTTTCAGTAAAAGTTAAGATTCTAGGTAATTTAAACATACCACATTTTATTGTGCTTTGCAGCTATTGTGTTTTTTACAAATTGAAAGTTTGTGGCAATCTTATAATGAGTAAGTCTATGGGGACCATTTTCCCAACAGCATTTGTTCACTTTCTGTCTCTTGTCACATTTTGGTAATTCTCACAATATTTCAGGCTTTTTCATTACTATTTGTTTGGTGATCTGTGAACAGTGATCTTTGATGTCATTATTGTAATTGTTTTGGGGCACCAAGAGCTGCACCAATGTAAGATGGTGAACTTAGTCAGTAAATATGGTGTGTGTTCTGACTGCTCCACTGGCCAGTCTTTCTTCGCTCCACCTTTCCTATTCCCTGAGACACAAGGATTAAAATTTGACCAAACGGTAACCCTTCAGTGGCCTCTAAGTGTTCAAGTGAAATAAAGAGTATACATATCTCACATCCTAAATCCAAAGCTAGAAATGATGAAGCTTAGTGAGGAAGGCTCATCAAATGTGGAGATAAACAGAAGCCAGGCCTCTTGTGTCAAACAGTTAGAAATTTGGAACACAAGGGAAAAATTCTTGAAGGAAATTGAAGTGCTACTCCAGTGAAACACGAATGATGATAAAGTAAAACAGCCTTATTGACGGTACGGAGAAAGTTTTACTGGTCTGGATAGAAGGTTAAACCAGCTACAACCTTCCCTTAACCCAAAGCCTAACCCAGAACAAGGCTCTAACTCTTCAGTGTATGAAGGCTAAGAGGTGAGGAATCTGCAGAAGAAAAGTTTGAAGCTAGCAGATGTTGGTTCATAAGGAAGGAAGTCATCTCTATACCATAAAAATACAAAGTGAAGCAGTAAGTTTGATGTAGAAGCTGGACTAAGTTATCCAGAAGATCTAGCTGAGATCATGAATAAAGGTGGCTACCCTAAACAACAGGTTTTCAAGGTAGATAAAACAGGCTTACATTGGAAGAAGAAGCCATTTAAGGCTTCCATAGCTAGAGAAGAGAAGTCAATGCCTGTCTTCAAAACTTGAAAAAAGAGGCAGAGCCTTTTGTAGAGGCGTATGGAACTGCTGACTTTCAGTTGAAGCTACTGTTCATTTTTCATTTTGAAAATCCTAGGGTCCTTCAAAATTATGTTAATTCTACTCTGACTGTGCTCTGTAAATGGAAGAGCAAAAGGGATAACTACACTTCTGCTCTCAATATGGTTTACCACATATTTTAAGCCTGCTGTTGAGCATTACTGCTCAGAAAAAAAAAAAAAAAATTCTTTTAAAGTATTACTGCTCGGGGCGCAAGGGTGGTTCAGTGGTTAAAGCCTCTGCTTTCAGTTCAGGTCATGGTCCCAGGGATCCCTGGGATCAAGCCCCGCATCGGGCTCTCTGCTCAGCGGGGAGCCTGCTTCTCTTCCTCTCTCTCTCTGCCTGCCTCTCTGCCTACTTGTGATCTCTGTCAAATAAATAAATAAAACCTTTAAAAAATTTAAAAAAAAAAGCCATTAAAGTATTACTGTTCACTGACAATGCAGCTGGTCACCCAAGTGCTCTGACAGAAATGTACAATGAGAATAATTTTGTTCTCCTGTCTGCTGACACATCCATTCTGCAGTTCATCATCCAAGGGGTAATTCTGACTTTCAAGTCTTTTGATTTAAGAAGTACACTTTGTAAGCCTATAGTTGACATGGATATTGATTCCTCTAATGGCTCTTCAAAATGTAAATTGAAACCCTTCTGGAAAGGAGCCACCATTCTAGGTGCCATTAAGAACGTTCGTGGGAAGAGATCAAAATATCAACATTAACAAAAGTTTGGAAGAAACAGATTCCAACCTTCATGAAGACTTTGAGGAGTTTAAGACTTCCATGAAGGAAGTAAATGCAAATATCTTGGAAATACCTACAGAAGTAGAATTATAAGTGGAACCTAAAGATATAACTTGAATTGCTATAATCTCAGGATAAAACTTGAATTCATGAGGAGTTGCTTCACATGGAAAGAAAGTGGTTTCTTGAGAAGGAATCTACTCCCGGGGAGGATGGTGTGAAGATTGTCAAGATGACAGCGAAGGATTAGGACATTATATATAAACCTAGTTGTTAAAGCAGAGGCAGGGTTTGAAAGGATTGATCAGTTTTCAAAGAAGTTCTACTGTGGGTAAAATGCTACCAAACAGAATTACATGCTGCAGGGAAATTATCTGTGACAGGAAGAGTCAATCTTATGTGGCAAACTTTGTTCTCTTATTTTAAGAAATTGTCACAGCCACTCCAGCTTTCATCAACAACCACCCTGATCAAACAGCAGCCATCAAGTTGAGTCAGTACCTTCTACCAGCAAAAAGATTATGACTTGGTGAAAGCTCAAATGGTGGTTGTTATTTTTTAGCAATAAAGTATTTTTAACTAAGGTATGTACATTGTAAAGACATGTTATTGCATACTTAATAGACTATAGTATAGTGTAAGCATAACTTTTATATGCACTGGGAAACCAAAAAATTCATTTGAGTTTCTTCAGTGTGATACTTACTTAATTGCAGTGGTCTAGGACTCAACCTACAATATCTCTGAAGTATGCCTGTAAGTTCCACATACATTAAAAATTAGATTCTTTTGACTAATTCTTTTTTTATTTTTTAAGTTTTTTTATTTTTTAATTTTTTATAAACATATAATATATGTTTATCCCCAGGGGTACAGGTCTGTGAATCACCAGGTTTACACACTTCACAACACTCACCATAGCACATACCCTCCCCAATGTCCGTAACCCCACCCCCCTTCTAACAACCCCCTCCCCTCAGCAACCCTCTAGATTCTTTTGACTAATTCTAATAGCTTTCCACTTTTGCATTGTTCCATGGAATTCTGGGAAACCCCCAAAAACCTCAAAATCTAACATTGATTGTGCAAATGCAATCCTTTGTAATCTGACAACTGAACTTAATTGTGCTATTAGACTTTACTGATGAAGATACCACCTTGGCAGGATAGCACATAGTTAAATTTCAAGAATCTATCTAATTATGGATAGATAGACCATTGCATATTGTTTCTTCTGAATCAAATGATTGTAGTTTGAATTTACACAGCCACTTCTGAATGAATAAGCATCTCAATACTCAGCACATGATACCAGGCAAGGAAGTTGTTTCATTATGGTAAGAAAGTGAACTATATTCTAGACATCAGTGAATTTGAAGAAAAGTCATGTGGTGTGAATTTCATTATTTATGCATTTTAAAGGCGATGACATTAAGTTCCTCCTTGTAATGAAGATATTTTAAGTGGTATTTGATTTGCATAAGCATAATAACATGGCTTAACATGCAAATCTTATCTCCCTCTATGTATATTTTTCAACTAACTTATTTCATGGTCTTCATGCTTTTTTATGTTTGTATTATAATATGATTAAAATAGTTGTGATTATATTCTTGCATACTTTTTTCAAGTGATTATGCTTAGGTCTTTGAAATGGTTTATGTTAACATATTAATTCATTTTACATGACTTAGAAGTATTCACAAATCTCCAAATAACATACCACTTAACCCATTCATTAAGATTGCACTTATTAATGCATGGTACTGGTTTTGCCTGGGATCTATTATCACACATACATAATATTTATGAGAAACTTTTCAGAATCTTTACTTCTCTTGCCAAATGTCAGAAGAAAGATAAAAAGTCTTTCTAGTAATTCTAAAAGCAGAGACAGGAAGTTTAGCCAGGAAAATTCCAATGAGTTATTGAAATATGAGTTTGATGAGATCTGATAATTATAATAGCCAGAGTGAAAACAAAATGGCTACAAGCCAATTCATCTAAAGGCAACAGTTGTAATTAATGAAAATTAATGGCATGTAAGGTGATTGACTTTAATATCACTAAGAATTTCTTTTCACTAAAAGGCTTCCTTTTTGCTGGACTTTTAGGGTCAGTCTTTAGGAAAAGATTACCTGTCAGTTGGAGAATTGCATTGTCTTTGTGTGTGAACTCCAGGACTTTTCCCCAAACTACCATTCTTAGGTCCTAAGAATATAGGGCAGCTGAAAATAAATGGTGGTACCTAAAGCTTCTGCTTAGATATGATAAATGTGACATTTGTTCATAACCCATTGACCCTGAAGTTTCCCTGGATGTGGGCAACAATCTGTTATCTTCTCAAACAAAAAGGGGGGATGAGTGAGTCATGGAGAATTACTGTCACCCACGGTGCTCCTATTAATATCTGTGCTGATAGATGGGGAAGGAGATGTAATATGTGCTTATTAGCAGGCACACGTTATTCCTAAGTAACTTAAGTAATACCACATCTCCAGGGCATGGTGGACCCTAAGTTTGAATCCAGGAAGTTTGGCTCAAAAGCCTTTAATTGTAACCACTACATGCTTCTTTTAGTGAGAAATCAAGTTTCTAGTCTATCTGACTGCAGAGTCAGACATAGAATCTTTAGATTCTACAGACATAGCAATAGTGTAAGATGTTACCCAGCAGACCAACATCAAAATCATGTACTTTCCAATCTGTCTATTCAGCTTGATGTTCTGCCACTTTCACAACCTCAAAACTACTTGTATTTTTAAAGAAACATTGTATTCTGATATGAATATTCTTTCCATACTCCTTGTATATCCTTTCCATCTAGTTCCTTGAAATACTATTTTTATTTATTTGATTTTAATTAATTAACATATAGAGCATTAGTTTCAGGGGTAGAGTTTAGTGATTCATCAGTTGCATATAATACCCAGTGCTCATTATACCAAGTGCTCTCCTTCATACCTGTCCCCCAGCTACCCCATCTACCCCACTCCCCTCCCCTCCAGCAACCCTCAGAAGGACAACAAAAAACGTCTGTTTCCGAGAGTTAAGTGTCTCTTATGGCTTGTCTCCCTCTCTGAATTCATCCAATTTTATTCTTCCCTCTCTTCCCCTACGATCCTCTGTCTTATTTCTTAACTTCTACATTTGAGAGAAATCATGATAATTGTCTTTCTCTGATTGACTTATCTTGTTTAGAATAATACTTCCTAGTTCCATTCACGTCATTGCAAATGGTAAGATTACATTTTTTTGATGGCTGAGTCATATTCATATATATATATATATACATATGTGTATGTATATACATGTCCTTTGACAGATGAATGGATGAAGATGTTTCATATATATATATATATATACACATCTACATGTATATATATAGATGTATATATATATATAGATGTGTGTATATATAGATGTTTCATATATATATGAAACATCTTCTTCATCCATTCATCTGTCAAAGGACATGTGCTTCTTCCATTTTTTGGCTGTTGTGGACATTGCTGCAGTAAACATTGGGGTGCAGCTACCCCTTTGGATTACTATGATCTTATGCTTGTAGTAAATATCTAGTAGTAAATACCTGGTAATGCAATTGTGGAGTCATAGAGTAGCTCTATTTTCAACTTTTTGAAGAATGTCCATACCATTTTCTAGAGTGGCTATAGCAGCCTGCATTCCTACCAGCAGTGTAAGAGGGTTCCCCTTTCTCTGGATTCTCACCAACATCTGTTGTATACTGACTTTAGCCATTCTGACTGATGTGAAATCATATTTTATTGTGGTTTTGATTTGTATTTCCCTGATACCAAGTGATGGTGACCATTTTTTCAAGTGCCTGTTGGACATATGTATGTCTTCTTTGGAAAAATGTCTGTGTTTTCTTCCCATTTCTAGACTGGATTATTTATTTTGTGGGTATTGATTTGATACGTTCTTTATAGATTTTGGATACTTCCCCTTTATCTGTTAAGACATTTGCAAATATCTCCTCCCATTCTATAGGTTGTCTTTTGGTTTTGTCAGCTATTTCCTTTGCTGTTAAAAAGCTTTTTATATAGATGAAGTCTCAATAGTTCGTTTTTGCTTTTGTTTCCCTTGCCTTTAGAGAGATGTCTAGCAAGAAGTTGCTGCAGCTGAGGTCAAAGAGGTTTCTGACTGTCCAATTTTCCCAACACTGTTTGATGAAGAGACTGTATTTTGTTTCACATTGTTTATTCTTTCCTGCTTTGTCAAAGATTAGTTGACCGTAGAGTTGATGAGGGTCCGTTGCTGGATTTTCTTTTATGTTCCATTGATCGGTGTGTCTATTTTTGGGCTAGTATCATACTCTCTTGACAATTACAGCTTTGTACTATAGCTTGAAGTGGATGCAACCAGCTTTGGTTTTCTTTTTCAACATTCCTTTGCCTATTCAGGATCTTTTCTGGTCCCATACAAATTTTAGGATTGTTTGTTCTAGCTCTGTGAAAAATGTTGATGGTATTTTGATAAGGATTGCTTTGAATGTGTAGATTTCTTTGGGTAGCATAGGCATCTTAACAATATTTAAAGAAAAAGAAATATTATTTGTTTTTAAGTGTCTTCTCGGAGTCATTTCCTCTATGAAACCTTCTGAGACCACTACAAATTGACAAAACCCCTTCTTTCTCTGTTATCCTACAGTAATTTAAAAATATGTATTAGAAAATATTTATTATTATATTACAATAGTTGGTTATGAAGCAGTTAGTTTAGGATTCAGTGATTTTTTTTTCTTTTAAGATTTATTTTTTTGAGAGAGAGAGTGAGACTGAGCAGGAGGAGGGGCAGAGGAAAAGGAAGAGAGAGAATCCTCAAGCAGACCCACTGCTAAGCCCAGAACCCCAGATGGGGGTCAGTCCCAGGCCCTGAGATCATGACCTGAGCTGAAACCGAGAATTAGCCACTTAAACAACTAAGCCACCCAAGCACCCCAATACTCCAGGAATTTCTCAGTGTAGTGAGATTATTTTTTTGTTTTCTTTTTCACTTTAATCCCCGCTTACCTAATACACTGCTGGTAAATAGTAGGAATTAATTTTATATTTGTTAAATGAATGGACTCACCTTAAGGTAATGTAAATAAGAAATCTGGGTTTATTTTCTCATAAATACATACACTATTGGCCCAACGAATCTATATTTGTTTACTGTTTACTCTGTGAAAAAATTAAGTGAGGTTTTACTGTATATCTTGACAAAAGCAATACTTTGGAATCCCATCAAGTTTGCATCTTTGTATAGCATATCTGTTTTCTAACTTGGTTTGAGCCATTAACCTGACTTCCAATAAATTCTGGTACAGATGACTATGTTATGCATAATGAAAACTGCTTGCATTCATTCTGACTGCTTTTACAGCTAACTGCAATGGTTCTCTGGTAAGCATAATAAGAACATAGTGATTTTAATTGAGGACATTACTAAGATTTATTGATCTGCATGTGCTAATGTTGGAATTTAAAGGTCAAGAAGCCACAACATTGACACAAAAATGTCAGTATAATGGATTTTCTGTGAAGCATAGGGTCATTTTAAAAAGACAGCCCTTATTACCCCAAATTTCCAGGTGTAGTCACCGTGAATTGTCCTCCTCCTTCTGTTATAAAAATATCAGTCTCATGTCATGTTGTTGTTTTATGAGATTGGAAACAATAGGTTTCCGATCAATGCTATGAGTGGAATCAGACTTCTTTTGGACACATCAAGGAAGAGGATTATTAATTTATGGTTGATGTTTTACAAAGAACACCACAATTGATTGTAGTTAATACTAAATACAAGTAACATATTCAAGTGCACAAGTGCTTACGTACCATGAGGAATGTTCATTCTTATTTGTGTTGGTTAGTGCTGCTAAATGTCTAAGCTGACTTTATTCCCATTCTGTTTTCCAAAACAAATGGATTTGAGCTTTTATTTTGTTAAAAAATCAAGGATGATATGTGTTTAAGGATATTAAAGATAGTTTTCTTTTATGAATACAGTAATAAAGAATTTGTATAAATTATGTGTACATTATAAATAATGCTATTTATGAAGAAATCAGAGGTATGCAGTACAGAAAATTTTCATTTTTTGTTTGTTTTATTTTAAGATTCCTCCTCTTACTTTACCTTTCTCCCCACCCCCTTAAGTGGAAATCTTCAAAACTCCTAGCACAAGCATTGAGGTCACGAAAACTTTTATTTCCTGCTTTCTACTCTCAAATCTTTAATTTTAGACATTGCATCACACAGCAGCATATAATCACATAATTAAGGCATTATTTCAGCAGATAATTGTTCTTGTGTTTTGCTTAAAAAACACAAATGAATAACATTACTGTAAAAATTCATATAGTCCTTAATGAGAGATGTGTCCAGTCATCTTACTAATATAGGTTTAACTTCATCAGAAAAATATTTATTTGGGATCAGTATGTATCACGTATTTAAAAAAAAAGAAAACAATCTTTATCCCAAAGTCATTGACAGTCCAGTATAAAAAAAGATTGCACAATACTCTCTTAGTATTGTACATATTTCTATTATGACTGAAAACCTAAGGCAAATTGAAAGATTATATATCTTCTTAATGCAAGTCATATTTGGAAGTCAGAAATTAGAATATAATTCAAGGATCACTTAAGTCAGCAAACATTTATTTATTATCTGCCCTGTGCCAAACTCTTGGTATGTATGGGGAATAGAGAGTTGAATAAAGCATTCTTCAAATGCTTACATCTATTAGAGAGACATATTCATTAACAGATATTTTCCATTCCATGCAGTGACTTTTTATTAGTATTTGGCACTTAGTTCTAAAGAAACAGAGCATGCTGACATTCAGCCACACCTGCACAAGGTCTCGTGGAGGAAATGATATCTAAATTACAACTTGAGGCAATATATAATCAGCTATGTCACAAATGACATAAAAATATATTTAAAATAAAGTAAGCTATGGACTTCCAGTTGTTGGAAATTACACTGCTCATTGGGAATACCTTCGGATATTTTGTAGCTAAGATTATTTTGAAAATAGCTCTTGTTGAAAGTATTTCAATAATCAATGTAAGTTTAAAGGATTTTAGTAATCAATGCTACCACTTCCATTTTAGATAAATAATATTTATGCAGATCTTCAGTGGAATAACTCTCAAAGAACTAAGTGCAAGAAGAAATTATTTTTCTATTTCATCATGTTTTCATACTTTATAGGAAAAAAAAGCCATCATGCATAAAAATCATGTATGTTAATTTAAATTTTGTGATTATAGAAAAATTTATAAGAATTTAAATTATATGATTATAGAAAAATTGATAAGAACAAGAGAAATTGTCAAATACAATAGGGTTATAAAACCATTATTAAAGAACTCCAGTCCTTTGTACTATAAATCATGGCTAATTAGTAGATTGTACTTCTAAATGTGTGTGTGTGTGTGACAGCAATATTTTCATCCTGAGGTTAACTTTGTGGAATATGATACTTTAAGAGGTATGATACTTTAAAAGGAAACCTGAATAAATTAATAGAAGAAAAAATGAGAGAACTATAAGACCAGTGAAATAGAAAATCAAAAAGTAGAGAACCCTATAGTCTAGAATGATTTGTACTAAATATTTTTAAAGTATTATTGTTTTTAGAGTTTTATTATATCTTTATGATAGAGGGTTAATGAATATGCAGAATACAACCTAAGAAAATGCAGGAAGGCAGAAATAAAGGTTCTGATAATGAAAAGTGAGTGTAATGTTATGTCTGAAACACAGTTTCTGTAGATCCATTAAGAAAAAAGGCTGAAGAGTGAGTGGGCAATACATGCAAAAATAAACAAAGGAAATATTTCTTACAGTAATAATAATTGTAACATATGAGATCAATTAGGTGGAATATATACAAAGAACTATTGCCATGAGCTAAATGATAGCAGAATAAAAATAAAACTTCAGAATGGTAATGGCAAAACAAACAATAAATCAAACAGATAGACAAAGCCCACAGACAAACTCCTTGATATTCAGCACGACATTGGCTCCATAGTCCAGAGCTTATGTTTATTCACTGTGACAGTATCAGAACATAGAACCTTGACTAGGCCCTCACAGGTACTCTGAGTGCTCACTGAATGATGAAGCAGTTATAGAGCAAATACTGTAATTAAAAAATAAACCAATGGATACCTTTATAAAAGAGCAAATGTAATACACATCATAGATTTGAGGAAAGAAAACCTGCCTAGATTTAACTGTATGCAAGGAAAAAATGAGAAAATATTTTCAAGAAAAAAGTCTATCCCCCTGGAAGAGGGTGAGTGGATTAATATGATGAGATAATTAGTTGTATTAAAACAGTATCTTTGCCAAATCTATGATGCATGTATACTGAGGCCCCCAATGAGAAATTTAAATATGTTGAATTGGTAAAATGCTTACTAAAGGCAAAGGTTAACATGAATTCTTGTAATATCCTACAAAGTAGTATTGGTAGAACTTTTACAATTTAGGTTACCTTTGTTATTGGTGTCTTTATAAAAAATGATTACATGCTAGGGCCTTCTGTTCCAAATTTTCACACACCTATCTGTTTCTCTGCACACTTCTCACGTTGACAAATTTCCTCCATTTTCAACTATTATGATGAATCACTTTTGTAATATCCAATTCTGCCAGACCCTGCTCCACAGAAGTACTCTGTATTCTTAAATTCTTCTTTTTATTAAAACTGTCATTTTTTCCCACTAACTCCTATTTCCTTAAAGGCTTTATGATTATGCTTACTGATTTATTTCTATGGTATAGCATTTAAGTAACAGTTTTACCAATTACTTCCTGTTAAAACTTTAATGGATATCGAATTAACAGCAGGAGAGAGGTTTTGTTGCTTTAGTTTTGTTTTTTAAGTAGGGCAGCAATAAAATCACATACATTTAAAGACTGGGATTTTGTTGTGCTTATTCATTTCCAGTACCTGTGTTTACATATACAGCTTAGGGGCACCTTGGTGGCTCAGTAGGTTAAGCATCTACCTTCAGCTCAGGTCATGATCCCAGAGTCCTGGAATGGAGTCGCACGAGCTCTCAGCTTGGTGGGGAGTCAGCTTCTCCCTCTCCCTGATGCTCCCCCTGTTTGTACTCTCTGTCTCTGTCAAACAAATAAAATCTTAAAAAACAAAATAACAAAAAACCTTTAAAATACAGCTTCTTATTAAGGAGGACACTTGTTACGATGAGCACTGGGTGTTATATGTAAGTGATGAATCACTGAATTCTGCTGTGGAAACCAATACTATAATATATGTTAACTAACTAGAATTTAAATGAAAAATTGAAACAAAACAAACTAACAAACAAAAAAATCAAAATTCCCACCACAATAAAAAATAACATAAAATACTGCTTTTTCTGGATAGGAACATTTTCTTGGAAGTTAAAATTATTTTTTGGAGGGCTTTGTAATTTCATTTTATGTCAAAAATGTTATTGTCAAACCAAGATAATTCCTTTGGATTAGTTTCTTCTTATCTTTTCCTCCTTCTTTTTATTTCTTCCATTTGTCTTTAAAAGACTCCACCCCCAAACTACTAGAACTCATACAGCAAGTCAGTAATGTGGCAGGATATAAAATCATTTGCTTTCTTATACACTAACAATGAAAATACAGAAAGGGAAATTAGAGAATCGATTCCATTTACTATAGCACGAAAAACCACAAGATACCTGGGAATCAACCTAACCAAAGAGGTAAAGGATCTGTACTCAAGGAACTACAGAACACTCATGAATGAAATTGAAGAAGACTCAAAAAGATGGATGAGCATTCTATCTTCATGGATCAGAACAATAAATATTGTTAAAATGTCTATACTGCCTAGAGCAATCTACAATTTCAGTGCCATCCCAATCAAAATTCCACTGGCATTTTTCAAAGAGCTGCAACAAACTATCCTGAAATTTGTATTGAACCAGAAGAGATCCCACATTGCTAAGGAAATGTTGAAAAAGGAAAACAAAACTGGGAGCACCACATTGCCTGATTTCAAGCTTACTACAAATCTGTGATCACCAAGACAGCATGGTACTGGCACAAAAACAGACACATAGACCAGTGGAACAGAGTAGAGAGCCCAGATATGGACCCTCCACTCTATGGTCAAAAAATCTTTGACAAAGCAGGAAAAAATATACAATGGAAAAAAGACAGTCTCTTCAATAAATGGTGCTGGGGAAATTGGACAGCTATGTGTAGAGGAATGAAAGTCAGCCATTCTCTTACACAATACATAAAGATAAACTCGAGGGGCACCTGGGTGGCTCAGTAGGTAAAAGCCTCTGCCTTCAGCTCAGGTCATGATCCCAGGGTCCTGGGATCGAGCCCCACATCAGGATCTCTGCTAGGCAGGGAGCCTGCTTCCCTTCCTCTTTCTGTCTCTCTCTGCCTACTTGTGATCTCTCTCTCTATCAAATAAATAAAATATTAAAAAAAAAAACTCGAAATAGATAAAAGGCCTCAATGTTAGGTAGGAATCTATCAAAATACTAGAGGAGAACATAGGCAGTAACCTCTTCAACATTGGTCACTGCAACTTATTTAAAGACATGCCTCCAAAGGCAAAGGAAACAAAAGCAAGAATGAGCATTCAGGACTTCATCAAGATCAAAAGCTTCCGCACAGCAAAGGAAGCAATCAACAAAACAAAGAGGCAACCTGCAGAATGGGAGAAGATATTTGCAAATGACAGTACAAACAAAGGGCTGATATCCAAGATCTATAAAGAATTCCTCAAACTCAACTCACACAAAACAGATAATCACATCAAAAAATGGGCAGAAAACATGAACAGACACTTCTCCAAAGAAGACATACAAATGGCTAACAGACACATGAAAACGTGTTCATCATTATTAGCAATCAGGGAGATTCTAATCAAAACCACATTGAGATACCACCTTACACCAGTTAGAACCACCAAAATTAACAAGACAGTAAACAACATGTGTTGGAGAGGATGTGGAGTAAGGGGAACCTTCTTACACTGTTGGTGGGAATGTAAGTTTGTGCAGCCACTTGGGAAAACAGTGAGGAGATTCCTTAAGAATTAAAAAGAGAACTTCCCTATGACCCTACAATTGCACTACTGGGTATTTACCCCAAAGATATTTTCTGTTAAATAACCAGTGTTGTTTAAAAATAGTTGTGTAAGAAATAAAAATTGATTTCTATGAGTCATGTAATTACATGAAATAAGTCTTGTTACTATACTTAATCCAACCGATGCTCACTAAATATTTCATTTATATAGCCATCATGAGACTTGGTTTGTTATATGCCTGATGAATATTGGATTACATTTGAATGACTCTAATTTGAAATCATATCTAGATCATGAATTGTTTATGCTATATAATTTCTTACTCTTGCTTTGATATTATAGGGATATTAAGAGAACCTACATGAAATGTATTTAGTTTAAGAATCATGTATATTTATCCATGTTCACAATAATATGTTAGAAATTTCTCATGTTTTCTCAGCATTTTAGAAAATATTCCATCCTAGCAACTATTGAAATGAATTAGGATTTAAAATAAAACAAAATCCTTTGTTTGTTAACTCAATAAAGCTTTTATTAATTAGTCCAATGATCTCCTAGACACAAACAAAGAAAAAAAATTAGAAAACATAAAACCCCAAAAAACTTACTAAATATTTAAGAGAAAAAAATTTAAGGAAGACTTAAAATGTCATGTATTTTTGAAATCATTAGCTAATTAATAGTAAGAAAAAAAGCTTTGTTAACAGAAATGGATCAAAATACTGAATTATTAGTTTGGCCCCACAATGGTTATCATTTACTGGGTGTTACTCTCAGCATGTATTTAGACATCTATAATCACTGGAAATCCAGCTTTTAAGGTGTGAAAATGATTATCAGTCAGAGAAGAAAACTTCAGTTTATGTGAAATTTCATCTGCTCTTTAATACAAGGGTTTTCTATTCTGTTCTTTCAGGATGGCTGATAACACTATTTGACTTTTTTTAACTGATGTCACAGTGATATGAGAACATTATGTTCTTTGTGGGAGAGATGGTGCTTTTATAAAACATTTTAACTGGAATGCTGCTCTGTTGGTCTTCATATTTTTAGTTAACTTGATATGGAATATCACTTAGGAGACTTTCTGTTGCATGTCAAATGTGCATCATTGTTACCTGGAATAGATATTACTGATTTGGAAATTATATTTTCTCTTAATGTCAGATACTCAAAGATAATTTTAATAGCAATTTATTGAGATTGGTGATGGTTAAAATTCATAGAGTTTGAAAAGTCTGAGCCATTAAGGATAATCCACTAATTTTTCTTATAAGTAAAAATAGACAAATGTAGATGATTTACTAATGTCTATTATCTTTTAAATTGTATTTATCTGCTCGCTAACCCATATAAAACTGATTTCAAGAAACAACCTTTGTCAAAGATTTTTTATTGGGATTCAAGGCTGTTGCATCTACTATTTTAACGAATGTCTTCTTTTACAAATTATTTAGTCTTATCCAAAAAAAGAACAAAATCCACTGCAGCCATTTTGATAAGTGACAGAGCAGAGGCATTTGGTACAGTTTTTCTAAAAGGTTTTTTTTCTTTTTGCTACATAGTAAGAATACAGATATATCTAAAAGTGGTTAAATTGGGTATTAACAAGATGATATTCCATATACTTTATTGACTGTCTTCTGCACAGGTAAGATACGGAATTTTTGGTTATTAAGCATAGTTCTCCCACCTACTTAAAAAAAAAATAGGTATCTGAATAATAGTTCTACTGGCCTTGTTGATAAAATTCCCCAAGATAAGATTTAACTAGGGAATGATTACATGATCAAATTAACACCAAAATCAAGTTTCCTTAGCCTTTCTTTCTTCTCCATTCTAGCATTACTAGGGTGTGCAGAAATTTTGCATTAAAACACAGCTGTACAGTGATAAATAAACGGTGCACAGTCAAAACTACTTAAAAATAAGTATGCCTAAAAAGTATTAAATATGTAATCAGCCTAAGCTATGCCTTATATGGATGGTTAATCTGTCACCCAGACACATATCCATTCAAATCATCTTTTCCAGTACATTGCTTCGAAAGTTATGCATTCTTACTCTCCTTTGCCAGGTAATATAAATATTGATAAAATAAAAGTTAAGGATTGTATTGCAAATATCTTCAGCATATCTAAAGGCTACATAGTTGTCTTCTGACCTTATGTGATATGGAAACAAATGTCACTAATTTAAAGAAATCTAAACTGCAAAAATAGTTATTGGAGTTTGATTTTGTAAATTAACTTACAGAAATTACAAGTACATTTTACATTTTAAATGTTTCACAAAAGCGTCATTTAAAATATTAGCCTTTCACTTTGTATCTTCAGTTCTCCAACATTGTTTAGATAAATTTGTATGTATGTAGTTGTGACTACATACATGCAGTTGTGACTAAGCAAATGGTCACCTATGTTACAATGAAAGCCATATTGTGACCACTGTAGCTATGCCATTTGTTTCCTCAAAAACGTGCACAATGGACCAAGTCTTAAAGTTTTTACTTTATTACATTTTAAATCATGAAACTATCTACATGTTATCAAATTTGAAGTATGTCTTCTGTGAATACAAAGGCCACGAGACCAACAATTTCGTTGGTTGAAACGGGAAATTTTATTCCAGAAGAATGATAAGTGGATACAAAAATATAGTCTTTCTATTTTGATTTGTGCCCAGCTACACTGACAATATAAGCAAAAATATTATAATAGAGTCTCAAATTGAATTATTTAGCACTGGAAAATCATTCAGAACCTAGTTTTGATAAATCTAGGTAAAATATAGTTGGCATGATATATGCATAATGCCCAGGGGTTATTCTAAATTTGAAGATTTAAACCTAACTCTTACATGTAGGGATAGATATTAAAATGACACAGAGTAAAAATGATTATGATTGAGCTTTTTAGTAAGACATGAGTCTTACTATGAAATATGAAATATCTATGAAATATCACACTAAAGCCTTTTAAACTAAGGATTAACCTTCCATGGGAACTGTTCTGTGGAAAGAAAGAAAATAATAAAAATTTTAGATGCTTGCAATGCTGCCTAAAGTCCTGTTTTAATTCACATTATCAGTTACTCTGCAGTCCTTTTTCTCATGGCTAATGTGTTCAGTATTTCATAAAATTGGACAAGAAATACAATTTATTGAACTAGAACTCAATACGTCACACACTATTGAAATAGTATAGTCGTTCTGTCATAAACATCATTATTATCATTATACTTTATGGCATTTTAGGCAACAAAAAATACTGCTTTTGTCTCCACAGGTGCAAAGTCCCTTCACTGCAGGTGCAAAGTCCTTTCACTGCAGAAAGGCAGCACAGTAGAAAGACTGTGAGAGTCAGTAGAAAGATTTTTAACAATACACTGTTGCTGTGCTGTACTAACCGTTTCAATTACAGTGTAAAGTAAAACAGCAAGTGCTTACTTTTTTTCTCCATTGAAATTAAGTATCTTCCAAAGAAGTATTTTGAAATAGAAGCCATTTTCAGTTTTGATCTATTTACTCTTTTTTTGTTAATAATATAAGAAAACATGACAAAATGGTACTATTCATAATCTTTTTAGAAAGTGCATGGGAAAAATATGTGATTTCTAGAGAAAATATATGAATATTCATGTCTTAGATAATATAATTCAACATCATAATTTTCAGTAGAGGATAGAGAAAAAATATTCTCAATTCAAGTTATTTCATATATTTTATAAACAGTTTAATTTATTATTATGTATTCCTCAGGCAACCCAAAAATTCCCTTCCAGTTGTGAATCTTCAACTGACCAGTCTGTTCTGTTGATTTAGGTACCAATCTTGTAGTCACCAAGTGCTTTTGTGAAAGTACTGCCAAGAGTTGTCCTATTTTCATTTAACCATAAATTCTTGCCAGATGCTTATTCATTGAAAAGCCACTTGGCTGACTAATAATGGTTAATGGAATTAAATATATCAAATATAGCATGCTCAGTATTTTCCAATAATCTCAAAAGTGGTAGGTAATATATAGTTATAATTTTTTCCTATATTTATAATTTTATATGTCCAATTTTAGGCAACCAACATATAGTTAATTTAAAATTGTATTTAAAAGTGCCTTGGTGAGTGCTGTGAAGTGTGTAAACCTGGTGATTCACAGACCTGTACCCCTGGGGATAAAAATATATGTTTATAAAAAATAAAAAAATTTAAAAAAAAAAGATAGTTAAGCTCTAAATAAATAAATAAATAAACAAACAAATTAAAAAAAAAAAGAAGAAGATGCACACCCAAATGGATA
This sequence comes from Mustela nivalis, assembly GCF_964662115.1. NCBI lineage: Eukaryota > Metazoa > Chordata > Mammalia > Carnivora > Mustelidae > Mustela > Mustela nivalis. The sequence goes on along the minus strand of NC_139033.1, from coordinate 29,543,182 downwards.
ATAAATACCAGATTATTAAGAGAGAGAAAAAAAAAAAGTACTACACTAGGGACTCCTGGGTGACTCAGTTGGTTAAGCAGCTGTCTTCGGCTCAGGTCATGATCCCAGCGTCCTGGGATCGAGTCCCACATTGGGCTCCTTGCTCGGCAGGGAGCCTGCTTCTCCCTCTGTCTCTGCCTGCCATTCTGTCTGCCTGTGCTAGCTCTTGCTCCCTCTCTCTCTCTGACAAATAAAAAAAGTCTTAAAGATAAATGTACTACACTAAGGTTAACAGTGAGCAAATGGAAAAGAAAGAGGAGATGATTGATGAAAATATGTGAAAATGTGTCATTAATATTGAACACAGAATCTAAACAATTATATGCCTATATTTAGGAAAATATAGGAATTTTTAAAAATGTTCACCTGTTTAAACAAAAATTAATTTATTTTTATTAACATATAATGTATTATTAGCCCCAGGGGTACAGGTCTGTGAATTGCCAGGTTTACACACTTCAGAGCACTCACCATAGTACATAACCTCCCCAATGTCCATAATCCTCTCCCTACCCCCTCCCCGTGGCAACCCTCAGTTTGTTTTGTGAGATTGAGAGTCTCTTATGGTTTGTCTCCCTCCTGATCCCATCTTGTTTCATTTATTCTTTTCCTACCCCCCAAACCCCTCATGTTACTTCTCCACTTCCTCATATTAGGGAGATCATAAATTTTCACCTTTTATTCTAAGTATATGCCAGTATTCGATTTTAACTAAGATACCTCAAGATAATTAAATAAGACACTGTCTAATACAAGCATATCTGACATATAAGACAGGCCAAAGTCATTTCATTACTATTAAGTTTCAAATTAAGAACCAGCTGACCGGGTGCCTGGGTGGCTCAGTGGGTTAAGCCGCTGCCTTTGGCTTAGGTCATGATCTCAGGGTCCTGGGATCAAGTCCCGCATCGGGCTCTCTGCTCAGCAGGGAGCCTGCTTCCTCCTCTCTCTCTTTCTCTCTGGCTGCCTCTCTGCCTACTTGTGATCTCTCTCTGTCAAATAAATAAATAAAATATTTAAAAAAAAAAAAAAAGAACCAGCTGACCTTCTAAGCAAAGCTCAACCTGCTGACATTTTTGAGATGTGCGTATTACTCTCAATATTTTTCTTAAGTAAGGATATATTATAACTTCATCATTTTTATCACTTAACTATTTACATTAGAAATTTGACATGCTGAATTTAAAGAAATGATGAAAAAGTTATTCTGAAAACTTTACTTGCTCAACCATAAGAAAATAAAAATATACCCAATAAAATATGGATAAAGAATAAAAAAAGCAGATTAAAAGAATGTCAAAATCAGTAGTCTTTAGAAAAATTCATGCAGACACCACAGGAAGATACCTCCATGTAACTGCTATAAAAGGTAAAAATTAGAATGGTTAAAATATATCAAGTGCTTGTGAAGATGTGGCAGGAGGGAAATCCTCAATCATTATTGGTGAGAATATCAAGTATTTTGGAAAATAATTTTGTGGGGTGCCTGTGTGGCACAGAGTCTGCTTGAGATTCCCTCTCTCTCTGTCACTCCTCTGCTTATGTGTATTCTCTGTCTCTAAAACAAATAAATAAAATCTTGAAAAATGTTTAAAAAATTATTTTTTCTCAATTTCTTAAAAAGAAATTGAGCATATTCTTTTTGTGATTCAACCATTCTTCTCCTAGGTGTTACCCAAGAAATTAAAAACATATATTCATAAAGTCTTGTATACAATTTTTCTAATGGTTTTATTTGTAAAAGCCCCAAAGTTAAAAAGAAAAACAAAACATAAATGCCCATCAATAGAAAAATGAGTGAACAATTATGATACATCCATACAATGATGTATTCCTCAACAGTAAATAAAAAAGAACTACCAATACACACAGCATCAATACATATCAGAATAATCATGGGGAGTAAAAGCAGCAGAAAAATAGTTATATAGTATACAATCCCACTTACAAATAAGTCTAAAATATGCAAATAGTAACCAGAAGCAGATGTGTGACTGCCCTAAATGAGAGGAGGTGTGTGGTAATAGAGCATGATCAAAAGGACAGTAAAGAATCTGGGTTGATGGTATGTTCGTTATCTCCATTGTAGGGATGGATATACAGGAGTCAAAATTTAGCAAATTATACATTTTAAACATGAAGTTTGGGTAGTCAGTTATCTCAATAAATTTGCAAAAAGTTTATATAAGCAAAAGTATTATATTGCATATAAATCAGTTATCAAGTAGGTGCTATAGGTGTGGACATTTAAGAAACCATGACCTACCACCAGTATCTCATCACTTCTGTTTTGTTCTCTTTGAGGTCAGGGTTGTAGGGGTGGATAGATTTTCAGCACTTTCTCAAAGATTTTATTTATTTATTCATGGGAGACAGAGAGGCAGAGGCAGAGGGAGAAGCAGGCCCCCTGCTCCTCCACAGGGAACCTGATGTACAGGGAACCAGATGCAGGACTCAATCACAGGATCCTGTGATCATGACCCAAGATGAAGGCAGACACTTAACCAACTGAGCCACCCAGGCACCTGATTTTCAGCATTTCTGAGTGGTCCATTATAATATTGGGTTTGGGGAGTAGTCAATAGAATGCCATCTACTTTCATTTTAATCTCTCTCCTGGAGATAGGAACACTGATTGCAATGACCTTCTCACGTCCTACCTCCTGGAAGTGTATTTGTTATTTAAAAACAATCTCCTATTGCTGGATGTGGTGCATAAACAATGAATTCTGGAATAGTGAAAAGAAATAAATAAAATAAAATAATAAAATATAAAGCAATCTCCTGACTCAACTTGCTCATAATTTAACACAGGAACTAAAAATTATTTGGATGATTAAAGTGGAGAGGAAAAGGGCATCTTTTGTCTATATTTCCAAATATAGATTATAACATTCTTGGAATTTGCATTTTAGGCTATCAATAATATTGGTCTTCAATATGTTAAAATCTCTAATTAGAAAGGTCTGCTTTTGATGGAATGCCTAATACTGATGTGTCATTGTAAATTATTGATAACTGGATTAATAGCTAAAATATTATTTTCCATTTAACATATCATTTATGACATATACAATTAACTACACTAGGAGAAATTTCTTGTGTCGTCATTAGATATAGACTAAAATTACAGGGGAGAGGTGTCATTTAACAAAGCATGTTTCCCTTTACACTGAGTATCAAAATACTAATAAACATAAATGCTATATGTTTCAGCCATTTGATGAACTTGCCATTGTATCGCCTTATTCATTCATTTTCTTTTTTTAAAGTTTATTTATCCTCTACTACTTAACAGGCACTGTTTTAAGTACCAGGAAAATAAGCAGGAAAAACGTACTATCCATTTTGGAGGAATACACTATAAATACTGTATTCCTGAAATTCATATTAATTGTTTTTATTCCTACTTTCTAAATCTGGTAACCCTAGTCTTCTTGCAACATGTGTCATCTGGTTCCTCTTTAGCTATGCCATGAGAGGCTCTAGTAGATTAGAAGCCTGGCATCCTTCCTCCACAGTTTTGATCTATATTTATCTGGATAATCAGACAGTTGCTTTCAGTACTCTCAACAGCTCTAGCCTTAGTGATCCCATTATAGGTTTCAACCTCACTCAAACAGCACCAGCTCTGTAGTGAGAAACCCCGTCTGTATTTCTCCAACACCTGCTGTCCCTGAGTACCCCTCAGAGGATCTACAAATAGCCATGTGGGGATATTTGCAAATTTGGAATTAACAGCCTCATAAGGGCCCTTATTCCAACCTCTACTGTCTAAAAATACCATGTATTTTCTTTTGTTTTCCCAACCTTTGGGGAACTCTTGAGCCCTAAAGATGGTAAAGTCAGAGTTACCTCAGTTTCCTGTTTTTGTCACTTGGCTCTCCAGCCTGTATTTAAGAAATACCCTGTATTTGAAATATGCACTGTGATATCCATTTTTATGTCTTGGCATTAATGCAGTAAATGGTCACAATAAACCAGGCTGAACATAATGCTGGCTGGGGCTAATGGAAGTAGCAATGATATGTGTCAATGGATAAAATTCTGGATATCCTACAGCTATCAGGGATTGAAAATTGATTATTTGTAGATTGTGATAGGAAAAAAAAATTGAAAAGGATATCTTTACTGGTTTTAGCCAATACAGGGGGAGGAATTTAGTTGATAGTTAAAGAGGAAGAAGACAAAGAGAGGAACAAGTTTGGGAGGAAATATAAAGAACTTAGTTGGTGACAGAATAGTTTTGAGGCCATTATTAGTAATCTCAGTTGATATGCATATTAGGAACTCCAGCATTTTATAGAAAATGTCTATGTTCTATTTATATGTTTGGGAAGAATTAACTTTTATTTTGTATTAAAAAATGAGACTGAAAAGCTGACCAGAAGAGTGAGTGTATAGAAAATAATAGCATAGTTCCAAGGACTAAGTGCTGACAGTCAGGATTTAGAAGTTGAGATGAGGAAGAATCAGCAGAGGAGAGACTTGGGAAGGAGCAGCCCAAATCTCTCTTGTCTGATTGTACCACAAGAGATCTGACAGTGGGCATTAAAAAAAATGTGGTACAATGGTGTCTCAGAGCTGCACTGTGGAGCAAAGAAGACATCTACTCCACCATGTCCATCAGTATGTAGTGAAAGATTTTAGAATATGGAAAGAGGTGAGAGATGGAATCACCTATAGTTATGTAGAGAGTTCTTTGGTAACTAGAATTTGCATATGAGGGTTGCTCAGGAAGTCCTGTTTCTGGGGTGAACAGCAGGAGAACAGTGGTGCAGAGGGTGACATGAACAACCAGTACTGGGCAGAATGAAGGTGTAGGGTGTGTTTTCTCAGGAGGGTAAGGTTCTATCCACTTAAATCTTACTGTTTTAAACCATAATCAATATTTCAGCTATGTTGGGTAGTAAATAAAATCCTACTCTTGTACAATTCAGCCATGCATTTGCTTCCAATTTTATTTATTTTTTTATTTTTGATGGGGGTCATTAGACCTAGAGATTATATGCTGAGCTCAGGTGTTCCCTCTTGCATTCCCATATCTAGTCTTCATGCCTTTGGTTTATAGTGAGATAAATTATTTTTCATTTTTTAATGGCCGTTTATATTTTTTCTTATAAATTGTTTTTTTCTTAAATCTTACATGGTAAGAATCTCTTATTTCCTTCGTAAGTCCATTGTTAAAAACTCTCCTTAACCTGTTTCCCTTTTCCTGTTATAAATTAACATATTCTATCCACTATTTCATCTTGAAATGTTTTTCTCCTGCTTCCTCTCACACTAGAATCTTATTCTTTTTTTCTCTCTCTCTTCTTTTATCATCCTGCACTTCTGTTCTTTTTACTCCCTCACTCTGGCATTCCCCTGCCGCCTTCTTTCTCTCCCAATATCTTACCTGCGTGTCTCCCATTATTATGCACTATCTACCACAGAAAAACGTGTAGTTTATAGAGTAAACTTACTCTTTTTTTTTTAATTTTTATGTTTATTTAAGAGAGAAATAGCACAAGTGGGGATGGGGGGCAGAGGGAGTACAATAAACTTACTCTTGATTAAGCCATATATAAGGAATAGAATTCTAAAGCCAGCAATCAAGATACTGTACGATGCTTAAGTGGTGAAAAGGGGAGTTACTTCTTACAGGAAATCTAAGGAATATCTTATGAAGGAGAAGAATAAGTAAGAAAGTGGAATAAGTAGAATTTAATCAAATTGAACCTGATAAAAGACAGTTTATAAACAAAGAACAATATAGGGGTGCCTGGGTGGCTCATTCAGTTCAGTGTCGTGAACTGAAGTCAGCTCATGATTTCAAGTTTCTGAGATTAGGTTTATGACTGACTCCCCATGCTTGCTTGAGATTCACTCTCTCCTCCTCTCTCTGCCCCTCCCCCATCTCTAAAAAATAAAAAAATAAAATAAAATAAAGAACATTATAAATATGTATGTATAGAAGTATTATCTTTTTGCATTTGTGTATATAATATTTATGAAAAGTTGAGATAGCATCATCTAGTCATTCTGTCAATCAGTTTTCAAGCTCATTGATGAAAGCTTTCCTATTAGTGTTTTATGATTTCTATACATGAAGCAAAATGAAGGTATAGCAGATTAAAATGTTTCATTTAGATTAACAAAGAGATTTGGTACAGCAGCTAGCTTGAGCAGTCTGTGCTTTTATTTTTTGACCTCTCTTCTGTTATACCCACAATGATGACATTGAACAAGCAACAAATTTAAAATTTCGAACTTAATGCGCAAGTATGGTATCTTCTGCTGAGATACAGTCTTAGAGCTAATGCAGACTACATTCTTAATACTAATCTTTAAAGTCGTGTTGGAACATGACTTACATAAGAGCATGAAGGATGCTTTACATGTTTCTAATAAATCCTAGGCTCTAAAGTATTGAGGCTTCTTACATTAATAGAAATGAGGCAAAAGTGAGAAAGTCATCATTTTTTGATTAAGTAATATAAGTAACCTAAACCCTTCAATGTCTATTCCTTATTATCCATTTAAATAAAATCATATTTAGATTGGTTGGATTTTCTTCTTAGACAATTAAAATCTGGAAATTAACTTTTACTTATGCATTCATACTAGGATGTCCAGTAGGAGTTCTGAAATATTTTTATTAAGATTTTTAAAATTTTAATTCCAGTATAGTTAACATTACAGTACGATATTAATCTCAGTTGTACAATGTAGTGATTTAGCAATCCATGCCTTACTCAGTGCTCATCATGATAAGTGTACTGATACTCCCATCACCTGTTTCATCCAGCCCTGCATCCCCTCTGGCAACCATCAGTTTGTTCTCTATAGTTAAGAGCCTGTTTCTTGGTTTGTCTCTCTCACTTTCTTCTTTTACTTTGTTTTGTTTCCTAAATTCCACATATGAGTGAAATCATATGGCATCTTTCTTTCTCTGATTGACTTATTCCACTTAGTCTTATACTTTCTGGCTCCATCCATGTTGTTGCAAATGGCAAGATTTCATTCCTTTTTATGGACGAATAATAGGAATTATGAGCATATTAACACTTTATATATACTAAGTTTTATTTTAATAGCTATATTTCAAAAACTCATGTTTAGGGATAAAATGATTATTATAGAATAAAAAATTTCAATTGTGTTACATGGATTTATGATAATTTCTTATTAATTATCTTAAATATGACTGTTATTTAATCCCATTGATACTTTGTTATCAATATGACATATCTCATAGCACATGAAGACGATTTTTTTTAATTTCAGCATTTTTATAAGGGGATATCTGAATTCACTTATACTATTTTAATTTTATAGAACTCAAATTAAAATATTACCACCCTGTTACTAATGATTATATATTATAAAATGACATTACTATTTCTTAATATTTAAATCAAATGACAAAAAATATATAGAAAAATGTCATTTACTGCATTTTCCTTTGTAACATTCAAACTAATGAAAGTATAGATAGAAAGGTATAATTTTAGAGAAAGGTTATTTGGAGATAATCATTTCTCAAATTCTACAAAAAAGAAAAGGTATGAATTTGTTTACTTAATACATGTACAGAGTACCTAAAATAAGCCACCTCTCCTTCATAACAAAAGGTGTTTTTGGAAAGAAAGACCAAAATTTTGATTTGAATGTGTATTTACCCAAATATATTTAGAAAAGTTTTAATAAATCTGAGCTTTCCTTAGAAGAAATCTGAATATTTTTTGAATAATCAGTATTAAAGTAACATTTTGCATAACTGATATGTGTGATTCTGAAATTCAACCAAACCACCTAGTATTTCAGTAACACTATAAATATGGGAAAATTATTTGGGCTATTTTTATTTTTTCTTATTGGTTTTATGAAAATGACAAGAATATCCTTGATACTAAGTTTTGTGAAGTAGTAATTAGGTTTAGTGATAATACAGAAAAAAACATCCTCCTTGGACTCTGAACTTCTAAAAATGTGAATTGAAGACTAAATCAAAGCATGATAAAACAGTCAAAAACAAACAAACAAAAACCTACGATTTCCTTAGGTGAAAAAAGCAATTCATCAGTAAAGGAAATTATTTTAGAATCTAAGTAAAGAACTAGCTTTCTTTCCCCTTTAGATTCTAATTTTGGAAAATTATATTGCAAATATATGTGATGGTAAATTTTGTGCATCAGTTTGACTGAGCTAAGGGATGCCCAGAGATCTGGTAAAAATTTATTTCTAGATTTGTTCTGGTGGATGCTTGTGGAGGAGATGATTAGCATTCTAATCAGTAGACTGAGTAAGGATCTTCCTCCTCAATGTCGTGATCATTGTCAAATCTGCTAAGCATCAGAATAGAACAAAGAGGCGGTCACTTTCTCCCTTAGCTGGGATCTCCATGTTCTGCCCTTGGACGCTGAAGCTCCTGTTTCTTGGGCCTTTGGGATCCTGGGCTTCTACAAGAATTCTCCCCCAAACTCTCACATAGTGAGGTATTCACATAGTATTGCGCGTTTTTTGTTTATTTGTTTTTTAATTTGTAAAAGAAAGATAATTTAATGGCAAAAGGTTAGACCAATTTTGAATTCTAATTTGCCATCTATCATACTTCCTTAATTGCTAAGTGTCAGTGTGGATTTTGAGGATCCAGGTAATAGAAGGCTGAAATGGGGAGACATTGGGTTTATTTTCACTTTATTACATGTTTACATAAAATACCCTATCATATATGCTCTTTCCCTCTTATATTTCTTTTATCTTATGTAATTCCTGACATGCAATACCTTTATGTGCACATTTGTTTCTTTATAGAGTAAAATGTACCAGTTCCAAGAAAACCAACCCTTTGTATAGTTTTTCTACTTCTGTAATAGCAATGTATAGAATAATGACTGAAAAGTAGCAGGTACTGAATCAATACATGTTTAATAAGTGGAATAGTAACTAAAGTTTCTAGTATCTCATATGCTATGGATATGATAAATATAAAAGCTAAATATACACTTTCTGTTACTCCTTTTTAAAATTATATTTCAATGAATTTCTTAGAACTTTTGGATTAGGGAGGTGTTTCACATCCATACACCTGGTAATGCACATAGCTGAATTGGATGATATAACAATCGGCTACTTGCTGGTTAATTTTGTGCATGCCATATGGAATTTTTTGGAAAGAGATTCAAATATATTACCAATGGAAAGTTCATTAATTTGATTAATTTTATCCAAAACTTTTTAATATCAATTTATTTTTTGTCCTTTCTGTAAAAAACAGTATCAGAATAGTAGCAAGGCTAAGCTTTTGACTTTTTTTATTGATGTTTAATTGACAAAATAACATTACATTATTTTCAGGCGTACAACATAATGACTTGAGATTTGTGTATATTGTAAAACGATCACTACAATAAGTCTAGTTAACCTATCTCACCATACACACTTGATGTTTTTTCCTGTAGTGACACCTTTTAAGCTCTGTTTTCTTGGCAATTTTCAAATATGTAATACGTTATTTTTAACTATAGTCACCATGAAGTATATTATATTCACAGGAGTTATTTTATAACTAGAAGTTGTTATTTTATGACACTCTTCACCCATTTAATTTCTCCCACAACCCTTGTCTTTGACAACCACCAGTCTGTTCTCTATCTATGAGTTTGTTTCTTTATCTCTTAGAGTCCATATATAAATGAGGTCATACAGTATTTTTTTTTTCTCCATGTTGTTGTGTTGGTCTTAATATACTGCCCACAAGTTCCACCTAAGCTATCACAAATGTCAAGATTTCCCTCTTTTTTATGGTTGAATTATATCTATCTATCTATCTATCTATCTATCTTCTAACTATCTCACATTTTCTTTATTCATTCATCCATCAGTGGACAACTGGGTTTTTTTCCAAAACTTGGCTTTCGAAAATAATGCTGTAATGAACATGAGTGTACATATATATTTTTGTTTCTTTGTTTTAAATTGCTGTTTTCATTTTCCTCAGATAAATACTTAGAAGTGAAATTGCTGAATCATTTGGTAGCTCTGTTTTTAACTTTGTGAGGAAACTGTTGTTTTCCGCAGTGGCTATACCAATTTACATTCTAACAGTGCACCAGGGTTCACTTTTCCCCATATCCTTACTAACACTTGTTATTTCTTGTTTTGTTTTTGTTTTTTTGTTTTTGTTTTTTTAATTAGTAGCCATTCTAACAAGTATGAGGTGATATCTCTTTGTGGTTTTGATTTGCATTTCTCTGAAGATTAGTGAAGTTGAGCATCTTTTCCTGTACCGGTTGGCCATTTATAAGTCTTCTTTTAAAAAATGTTTATTCAAATCCCCTGCCCATGTTTTAATCAGATTTTTTTCCATTCAGATTTGAGTTCTTTATATATTTTGTATGTCAACCTCTTATCAGGAATATGATTTGCAAATATTTGCAGCATTTAATAGGTTCTCTTTTCATTTCATTGATGGTTTCCTTTGCTATGCAAAATCTTTTTAGTTTGATGTAGTCCTATGTGTTTGTTTGTTGCTTTTTTTTTATTGGTGTCAATTTCAAAAATCATTGTCAAGACCAGTGTCACATAGCCTACCCCCTGTGTATATATATATATATAGATAGATAGATATAGATATAGATATTTTTTCCATATATATATATAGATAGATAGATAGATATAGATATAGATATTTTTTCCCTTGGACGATATTTTGGTTTCAATCTTACATTCAAGTCTTTGACTCATTTTGAGTTAATTTTCGTGTGTGGTGTAAGATACAGTTTCAGTTTGTCTCTTGTTCGTAGTTGTCCACTTGTCCCAACACCACTTACTGGAGAGATGATCCTTTTCCCATGGTATATTCTTCGCTCTTTCATCATAAATTAATTCAGTGCATATGTGTGGATTTATTTCTGTTCTCTCTATTCTCTTCCATTATTCTATGTGTTTTTATGCCAATTCTATATTGTTTTTTGTTGTTGTTGTTTTTGTAAATAATATTTTATTGGAATACTGCCATGCTTATTCACTTGTTTTTGCCTGGGGGTACTTTCATGCTACAGTGACAGAGCTGAGATGCTGCGATAAAACAGTCTATTCTGCAAAACCTAAAATATTTACTGTCTGACTCATTATAGAAAATCTTTGTTGATCCTTGATCTTGAGTTCAACACTGTTATTTTACATGTGGGAACACAAAGACCCAGAAAGGAGAAGGGATTTGCCTAAGGCAAAGCCAGTGTTAGTAGCCCAGAGATTTGATCCCAATCCCCATGACTGTTTTTTCCACTGTTTTGTTTTTTTTTTTATTTAAATGTAATTAATTAGCAAATAATGTGTTATTGGTTTTGAGGTAGAGGTCGGTGATTCATCAATCTTATATAACACCCAGTGTTCATCACAATATACGCCCTCCTTAATGAATATCACCCACTTACCCCATCCCCCCACCCACCTCCCTTCCAGCAACCCTCAGCTTGTTTCCTAGAATTAAGAGTTTCCTGTAGTTTGTCTCTCTCTCTGGTTTCATCTTGTTTCATTATTTCCGGTCTTTCTGTATTATCCTCTCTTTTGTTTCTTAAATTCCACATATTAGTGAGATTTTATGATAATTGTCTTTCTCTGGTTGACTTACTTTGCTTAGCATAATACTCTCTAGTTCCATCCACATCATTGCAAATGGCAAGATTTCATTTTTTATGGCTGAATATTTCATTGTGTGTATATGTGTGTTTATGCATATGTGTTTATGTATGTGTGTGTATGTGTATATATGTATATATATATATATGTATGTGTATACACACACACAGTTGGTGTGCATATATATATATATATATATATATATATATATATATATATACCACCATATATACCACCTCTTCTTTATCCATTCATGTCGATGGATATCTGGGCTCTCTCCATACTTTGGCTACTGTGGACATTGCTGCTATAAACACTAGGGTACAGGTGCCCCTTTGGATCACTACATTTGTGTCTTTGGGGTAAATACTAAGCGCTGCAATTGCTGGGTCATAGGTAGCTCTATTTTCAACTTTTTTTTTTTAAGATTTTTATTTATTTATTTGATAGAGAGAGATCACAAGTAGGCAGAGAGGCAGGCAGAGAGAGAGGGGGAAGCAGGCTCCCCGCTGAGCAGAGAGCCCGATGTGGGGCTCGATCCCAGCACCCTGAGATCATGACCTGAGCTGAAGGCAGAGGCTTAAACCTCTGAGCCACCCAGGCACCCTTATTTTCAACTTTGTGAAGAAATTCTATACTTGGAATTTGAAGAAATTCCAGAGTGGCTGCACCAGCTTGCATTTCTACCGATAGTCTAGGAGGGTTCTCCTTTTTCTGTATCCTCACCAACATGTGTTGTTTCCTGACTCGTTAATTTTAGCCATTCTGACTGGTGGGAGGTTGTATCTCATTGTGGTTTTGATTTGTATTTCCTTGATGCCCAGCAAAGTGGAACATTTTTTCGAGTGTCTGTTGGCCATTTGTATGTCTTCTTTGGGGAAATGTCTGTTCACGTCTTCTGCCCATTTCTTGACTGGATTATTTGTTCTTTGGGTATTGAGTATAAATTCTTTATAGACTTGGAATACTAGCCCTTTAACTGATATATCATTTGCAATATCTTCTCCCATTCGGTCAGCTGTCTTTTGTTTTGTCAGCTGTTTCCTTTGCCGTGCAAAGTTTTTTTAATCTGGATAAAGTCCCTATAGTTCATTTTTGCATTTGTTTCACTTGCCTTTGTTGACATGTCTAGCAAGAAGTTGTTGTGGCCGAGGTCACAGAGGTTGATACCTTTGTCTCCTCTAGGATTTTGATGGGATCCCTCTCTCACATTGAGGTCTTTCCTCCATTTTGAGCCTATTTTTTTGTGTGGTGTAAGGAACTCATCCAGTTTCATTCTGCATGTGGCTGTCCAATTTTCCCAACATCATTTGCTGAGGAGACTCCATTTTGTCCATCAGATAATTCTATTCTCTTTTGGTTACTATAGTTTTTTAATATAGTTTGAAGTCAGAGAATGTGATACCTCCTGCTTTGTGCTTCTTTCTCATGCTTGCTTGACTAGTCAGGATTTTTGTAGTTCCACACAAATTTTAGAATTGTTCCTTCCTATTCTGTAAAAAATGTCATGGGATTTTGACAGGAATTACATTGAATTTGTACATTGCTTTGGGAAGTATGTATATTTTAAAAAGATTAATTCTTTCAATCTCTGAGCATGAAACAATTATTTTCCCAAGTTACATATTACACTGAATTAGCTCAACTTTGGGCAAACAAGAGAAAGCAGAATGATAAAGAACTTAAGAAGTCATTTTATTTTAGTGAATGCATTGAAGAGAAAAATGGGAGAAATGAGTCACATTTATTGAAACCAGATATTATACCCATCTATTAAATATCTGTTATTACATTGCTGATCTTAACATGATGAAAACAATAAATGTACAAAAAATATTTTGACCCAAAACATAGAAAATGAAGTTAACTTTGCAAACTATTTTAGATATCTAGCATGTATATAATACATTTTTGTTAACAGCAATTAAGAGATTTCTAGCTTTTTAAATTTTAATGTTCATACACATCTTAAAACCCATTTGTCTTCTATAAAAGCAAATAAAAGAGTATTTTCCAATTAATTTTATAGACAGACAAATTGATTCTGTATTATATTATATTCTATTAGATGTGGCAATGGACCAAATTAAAAACAAAACAAAACAAAAACAAAAGAGTCAGTGAATCAGGTTAGGTACCTCAAATAGAGCTTTAATTAATTCCATTAAGTTGCACTTCAAATGCAATGTACCATGAAGAAAAATCCCTACAAATATTTTCAATAAATGTTGTTTATCAAAGTAATTATGTTTTCCTTGGGGAGTTTCTGGTATTTTCTTTTTCAGTATGTGAAGGTTAAAGTAAAACAAACAGGCTTTATCTTTCAAACCTGCAAACTTCTTTGTTATACTGAAACGCCACAGATAATTGAACCATATAACTGTATTAGTACATCTAACTAATGAAATATGCTTTCCTATTTTTCCTCAAGAATATAATCATTTCCTTATAATAAAGTGGCAGTTTATTAGTGTCATGTGTGTTAAACCTGGTTTTAGTTCATATTACAATAATAGATCTTTAAACATATTGTTGGTTAGTTTAAGTGCTAAGAAGTCACCTTTAACTTTACAGAAGTTTCATGATTTTTCTCATTTACAAACTATAGTTTACTGTTAGAGAAATATGCACATTTTAAATTATTTTACCCTTTGCCTTCCATTTCAGCTAACCTTTAGCAATGCAGGCCATGACCTCATGAATAATATTTCTGAAAATTTATCATTAACTGTGCAGTAAGCTAAATAATGCTCCCCCAAGATAGCTGCATCATAATCCCCAGAGGATGTGAATGTTACCTAATATGGCAAGAGGCACTTTGCAGATGTGATTAACCTGGATTTCATGTGGATCTGCTATAATCACAGGTGTTTTTATAAGAGGGATGAAAATCAGAGAAGCAGAAGGCAATGCAATGACAGAAACAAAGGGAGAAAGGGAATCGAGGTGGGGGAGGGATTTGAAGATGCTACCCTGATGGCTTTGAGGTGGGAAAGAAGCCAGAGTCTAGGAATGCAAGGCATACAGCTCTAAAAATTAAAATGGAGTTAGAATAGGCTAGTTAATGGATTCCACCACAGAGCCCCTCCAACACTGTACACTTGGGCTTCAGACCAGTGAAAGCTGGGACTCTGACTTCCCAAAAATAAATTTATGTTGTTTATTTTTTTTTTCAAAGATTTTATTTATTTATTTGACAGAGATTAATCACAAGTAGATGGAGAGGCAGGCAGAGAGAGAGAGAGAGAGGGAAGCAGGCTCCCTGCTGAGCAGAGAGCCCGACGCGGGACTCGATCCCAGGACCCTGAGATCATGACCTGAGCCGAAGGCAGCGGCTTAACCCACTGAGCCACCCAGGCACCCCAATTTATGTTGTTTAAACCTCCGAGTTTGCATTAGCTTTTTACAGGAGAAGTGGAAACAAATACAACTAATATTTACATATAGATAAAGATAATATTTTGTATTAAACTTAAAAACTTGTTAAATTGTAGATTCACATGTTCTTTGCAAGAAATAATACAGAGAGTCAGTGTAGCTTTAACCCAGTTTCTCCCAACAGAAACATCTTGCAGTGCGGTACTATGTCACAACCGGGATGCTGACATTGACACAGCCAGGGCATTATCACTACGGCAGGGGTTTCTCATGCTGGCCTTTAAAAGCCACATCCATTTTCCTGTCTTCCCCACCTCCTACTGAACTCCTGGCAGCCTCTAACCTATTCCATTTCTATTATTTTGTAATTTCTAAAATATGTAAATGGAATCATTCAGTGTGTAAAATTCTAGGATTATTTTTTCACTTAGTTTTTGTTTCACAGTTACTGGATTGCAGTATATTAAACAGTTTTATAAGTAACTGCCAAACCATTTCTTAATGTGATTGTACCAATGTGCATTGTCACCCCAAATATATGAAATCATTTTTGCCATTTGTTGTTGTCACTTTTTTAAAAATTAGCTATTCTCATAGATGTGATATCTCACTGATTTTATTTTGCACTTCCTAATGAACATATTTTCATGTTCTTATTCACCATCTGTATACAATCAGCAATGAAGTAGCACATGTCTCTTGCTCATTTTCTAATTGGATTCCTTGTTTATTCTCTCTCTCTCTCTCTTTTTAAAGTGGGCTTTGCCCTGGGCCAACACAGGGCTTAAACTTGCAACCCTGAGTTCAAAACTTGAGCTGAGAGCAAGAATGGGACATTTAAGTGACTGAGTTACCCAAGCACCCCTGTTTTTCCTTTGAGTTTGAGTTCTTTATACGTTCTAGACACTAGTCCCTTTTCTGATATGTGGTTTGCAAAATATTTTCTCCTTGTCTGTAATTTATCTTTTCATTCTTTTTTTTTAAAATATTTTTGTGTCTTTGGTTGACTTTTTTTTTAGAGAAGATTTTATTTATTTATTTGACAGAGATCACAAGTAGGCAGATAGAGAGAGAGAGAGAGAGGAGGAGGAAGCAGGTTCTCTGCTGAGCAGAGAGCCCGACGTGGGGCTTGATCTCAGGACCCTGAGATCATGACCTGAGCAAAAGGCAGAAGCTTAACCACTAAGCCACCCAGGTGCCCCTATCTTTTCATTCTTTTAACAGAACGTATTGGCAGAGCAAAGATTTTTAATTTTGATGAAGTCCAATTTATCATTGTTTCTTTTTATGGAATGTGATTTTAGTTCAATTCTAAGACTTTTTTTTTCACCTACCTCTAGATCCTAAATATTTTCTCCTATTTTTTTTCCATAAAGGGTTCATAATCAATTTTGTATTTCTTTCTGAGACTTTTATAGTTCTTTGCTAAGGATCTCAATAATTTTCACCTGTTTTGAACATGCTCATAATTGCTCATCAAATCATGTTTAGGATGCTCTTTTAAAATAATTTAACAATTCTAACATATTTGTCTTTTTACTTTTGGCATCTGTGATTCCCAGTTTTCTTGCACTGTGTGGTCTTACTGTTTCTTGATATAAGTATGAGTTTTCAGTTGAAATCTGCACATTCTGGATATCACATGATGAGATTCTGAATCTTAGACAAAACTCTGTTCTAGCTAAATAGTGAAAATGTACATTTGCATCAACGTGCAGAATTTATATGTGGAAAACTACAGAATTGTGATGAAAGAAATTAAAGAAGATCTAAATAAATGAAAGGATATTCTGTGTCCAAGGATTGCAAGAATCAATATTGTTGAGATACCAATCTTCCCAACTCTGTAAATGCAATGCAATTCTAATCAAAACATGAGCAAACTATTCTGTAAATGCTGACAAACTAGTTCTAAAATTTATATGGATAGGCCAAATATCTAGAATACACAACACAGTAACAAAAAGCAAACTCAGAGGTCTCACTACCAGATTTCAAGACTTACTCTACAATTACCATAATCAAAACAGCATGGTATTGGTGAGAGATTCGGCATGTAGGCTGATGGAATAGAACAGATAGCCTAAAATTACACCACACAAATATAGGCAACATATCTTGCATGAAGGAGGAAAAGTAATCCAACTATGAAAGATAATCTTCTTATGGCACCTGGGTGACTCAGTCATTAAGTATCTGCCTTTGGCTCAGATCATGATCCCTGAGTCCTGGGATTTAACCCCACATCAGGCTCCCTGCTTGGCGGGAAGCCTGTTTGTCTCTCTCCCACTCTCCTGCTTGTGTTCCATCTCTCACTCTCTCTCTCTGTTAAATAAATAAAATCTTAAAAAAAAAAGAAAGTTAATATTTTCAGTAAGTTTTGCTGGAACAACTGGACAAATGTATACCAAAGGAGAGAGAGAAACAGAGAGAGAGCAGGAGGGAGAGAGAGAGAGAGAGAGACGTAAAAGAAAAAAAGAAAAACTCTATTCACAGACTGTACATCTTCTACAAATATTACCTTAAAATAAATCATAGACCTAAAGGTAAAATGTATAACTAAATATTCTGGCAAAAAAACAGAAAATCTAGGTTGCCTTGAGTTTGGCAATTAGCTTGAGGTACAATACAAAATCATGATTCATAAAAGCATAATTGGTAAGTTAGTAAATTAATGCAAACTCCTCTATGAAATAAGTTACTAAGAAGGTCAGTATATAATCAGTTGACTGGGAGAAAATATTTCTAAGACACATTCTAAAGTAATTACATACAAATTACAAAAATAAATTTTACAACTAATAGTAAGAAAAAATACCTAGGTAACAGTAAGGCAAGGATCTGAATAGGTACCTTATCAAATATAGTTGGATAGATATATACATATATACATAGATGAGAAATTAGCATATGAAAAGATTCTCAACATTATTTGCCATTAGGGAATTACAAATGAAAACAATGATAAAGAAGGGCTGCCTGAGTCAGTTGAGCATCTGACTTTAGATTTCGGCTCAGTCATGATCTCAGGGTCATGGGATAGAGCCCTACATCAGTTTCTTTGGGTTCTTTGCTCAGCAGGAGTCTGCTTAGAACTCGCTTGCCCTCTCTCTCTACCCCTCCCCTTCCTCTCTTTCTCAAATAAATACATTTAAAAAAATGATAAAGCACCACCACACCAAGTTACAGTGCTCAAAGAACAACAAGCTGGTAATAGCAATTGCTGTAATGAATGTGGAACAAAAGGAGCTCTCATTCATTGCTTATGGGAATAATAACGGTACAGCCTCCGAGGAAGACACTTTGACAGTTCCTATGAAGCTAAACATGGTTCTACAATATGAATGACTAATTGCACATCTAGGTGTCCACCTAGTTAATTTCAAAACTTAAGTCCAACAACAGCCTACATGCTAGTAAGGAGCAGCTTACTCCTGATGGCTCCCCCAAAATCCTGTGATACATTCATGTCATGGGCGATTATTTCGTTATAACAAAACAACAACTACCATGTTGTGAAAAGACATTGGTAATCCAAGAAAGCACATTGCTAGGTAAAATATGTCAACCTGATAAGGCTAGATGCTGTATGATTCAATTATATTACATTCTAGAAAAGATGAAACTGTAGAGACAGGAAAGATTATTGTTTGCTGTGAGCTCTTGGGAAGAAGTGGGAGGTCTGAATACATGGAGCACAGAAGACTTTTTCAGGATGATTTAATTATTGTATAATACTGTAATTGTGGATATACAACACCTGATTTGTTAAAGCCTGTTAAAAAGCTTTTAAAACAGTTTTCCTTACTGTATGCAAAATTTAAAAAAAAATCATGTACAAAGCGGGTGATTCAAAGATGGAATGTAGAATGTGACACAACAGTCTAACTGCATCACAAATATATACAACAACCTCATTTAATGTGGTGGGGGTGGTGGAAATGTTCTGACCCAAGTAACTTTGGAAATGAGTGGAGTCTGTAATATTAAATTCAAATGAAAGTATACATAAGCACTGCGCATTAGTTGATAAAGCCCTCCTCCACCCCCAGAGGTGTGGGTTATCAATTCTGCTACTGCTATGTAGGATGATGGGAAGTAGGTTTCTCGCTTTTGTGGTAGCAGTTTGCAGATAAGCATGGTTAGTATCCATCGTTGTGGTGTCATACAGATTATTTTACTACTCTAATGATCTTCTCTACCCGCCCCCCGTCCATTCCTCCCACCAACCAGAACCACTGTCAAACACTGATCTTTTTACTGTCTCCATAGTTTTCTTTTCCCGAATGGCATATAGTTGAATCATGCACCATATAGCCTTTAAAGTCTGGCTTCTTTCACTTAGTGATACATGTTTAAGTTTTCTCTATGTCTTTTCATTGCTTGACAGATCATTTCTCTTTAGCACTGAATAATAGTACACTGTCTAGATAACACTGTCTAGATACCACAGTTTGCTTATCCATTCATCAACTGAAGTACATGGTTGTTGGTAGTTGGTTGTTGGTGGGTTGTTTTCAAGTTTTTACAGTTAGGGTTGTTGGTTGTTTCCAAGATTTGACAATTGTGAATAAAGCTGCTTACAGAGGTTTGCTGTGGACATACACCCTCAGAACCCAAACAGAGGTTTCTGGGTGGGCATAGGCTCTCAAATCTCTAACAAAGAGTGTGGTTGATCAATCTTACGGTAAAAGTATGTTCAGTTCTATAAGAAATTACTAGATTTCTTCCTAATGTGGCTCTGATGTCTTGAATTTCCACCAGCAATGAATAAGTGTTCCTATTCCTTCACATCCTTTCCAGCATTTGGAGATGTCAGTGTTTTGGATTTGGGCTGTTCTAAAAGATGTGTACTGGTATGTCATTGAAATTTATTTCTTTGATGACTTACAATGCGCAGCGTATTTTCATAAGTTTATTTGCCTTCTGTATATCTTCTTTGATGAGTTTCTGTTAAAGCCTTTGACCAATTTCTTAATCAGGTTGTCTTCTTATTGTTGAGTTTTAAGAATTCTTTCCTATATAAGATAGCTGTCCTTTATCAGATGTGTGTTTTACAAATATTTTCTCCCACTTTTTGGCTAGTCTTCTCTTTCTCTTGACATTGTCTTTTGCAGAGCAGATATTTTTAATTTTAATGAAGTCAGCTTATCAATTTTTTTAATGGATTGAGTTTCTGGTGTTGGATCTAAAAACTCTTCCTGTACCAAGGATATCTAGAATATCTCCAATGTTATGTTCTAGGCGTTTTATAGTTTTGTTTTACATTTTGGTCTAAGATCCTACTTGAGTTAATTTTTGTGAAGGGAATAAGGTTTGTGTCCAGATTGATCTTTTTTCAAATGAGAATTTTGAGTTTTTCCAGCACCATTTATTGAAGAGACTATCTTTTCTCCATTGTATTGACTTTACTCCTTTGTCAAAAATTGTTTCTCTTTATGTGGGTCTATTTCTGAGCTCTTGATGCTAATCCACTGATCTGTGTGTCTATTTTTTCACCAGTACTACACTGTCTTGATTATTGTACCTGCAAAATAAGTCTTGAAGTTGGATAACATCAGTTTTCCAACTTTGATCTTCAATATTGTATTGGCTATCTGGGCCTTTTGCCTCTACATATAAACATTATAATCAGGCTGTTGATATCTACCAAATGACTTGCTGTGATATTGACTGGGAATGCATTGAATCTACAGATCAAGTTGAGAATAACTGAAATCTTGTTAATATTGAGTCTTTCTATCCATGGAAATGAAATACCTCTCTATTTCTTTAGTTCTTCTTTGATTTTATTCATGAAAATTTTGTAGTTTTCCTCATATTGGTCTTATGTGTATTTGGTTAGATTTATACCTAAGTATTTTATTTATTGGATGCTGATATAAATGGTGTTCTTTTGTTAATTTCAATGTACATTTGTTCATTGTTGGCCTATAGGAGAACATGAACTTGATTATAATAACCTATATGTCCTGAACCTTGCTATAATCAGTTGCTAGTTTTAGGAGGTTTTTTGTTATTGTTATTAGTTTTTTATAATATTTTACATAGACAATCATGCCAACTGCAAGCTAAGATTTTATTTCTTCCTTCCCAATCTGTATTTAATTTTGTTTTGTTTTCTTGCTTTAGCTAGAATTTCCAGTATTTTGAAAGTAGTGTTGAAAGGGAACATACTTGCCTTGTATTTTATCTTAGGAAAGGAAAACCTTGAGTTTCTCACCATTAAGTGTGATATTAGATGTAGAATTTTTGTAGATATTTCTCATCAAGTGGAGAACTATCCTTTATTTTTAGTTTACTGAGGGATTTTATTATGAATCAGTGTTGGATCATTAAATGATTTTTCTGCACCTCTTGATATAGCCATGTGAATTTTTTCTTGTGGATATAATGTAAATTGATTTTCAGATGTTAAACCGGCCTTGCATACCTGTGAAAAATCCTACTTGGCTGTGGTATATCATTCTTTTTACACATTATATTTTCTTTTTCTTTCCTTTTTTTCCTTTTATGTCTCTCTCTCTAATATTTTGTTAAAGATTTTTTGTATCTATGTTTGGAAGAAATGTTGTTTTATAGCTTTCTTACAATATCTCTGTCTGTTTTGGGTATCAGGGTAATGCTGGCCTCATAAAATGAGTTATGAAGTATTCCCTCTTACTCTGTTTTCTTGAAAAAGATTGCAGAGAATTGGTATAATTTATTCCTTGAATGTTGGTGACTTCACCAGTTACCTGATCTAGGCTTAGTGCTTTCTGTTTTGGAAGGTTATTAATTGTTCATTCAAGTTATTTTATAGGTATAGGCCTATTCAGAGCATCAATGTCTTCTTGCGTGTTTTTGTGAGATGGTGTCTTCTAGGGATTGGTTCATTTCATTTAGATTATCAAATGTGTGGTAATAAAATTGTTTATAGTATTTGTTTGTTATTTGTTTACTGTCCATGGGATCTGTAGTGATGTCCTCTTTCATTTCTTATATTAGTAATTTATTTCCTCTATCTCATTTCTTTTTGTTTGTTTTTTTTTTTTTTTTTTGGTTAGCAAGGCTAAAGTCTCATAAGCTCATGTATTTAGTAACATTTAGGTTTAGGTTTAATTGATTTTCTCTATTGATTTCCTGTTCTTGATAGCACTGGTTTCTCCTCTTTCTCATTTTTTTTTTAAAGATTTTATTTATTTATTTGACAGATAGAGATCACAAGTAGGCAGAGAGGCAGGCAGAGAGAGAAGGGGAAGCAGGCTTCCCGCTGAGCAAAGAGCACGATGCAGGGCTCAATCCCAGGACCCTGGGATCATGACCTGAGCCGAAGGCAGAGGGCGCCTGGGTGGCTCAGTGGGTTAAAGCCTCTGCTCTTTCTCATTTTTATGCTTCTTCTGATTACTTTGGATTTAATTTATTGTTCATTTTCTAGTTAAGATAGAAATTTAGGTGTCTGATTTTATTTTTTTCTTCTTTTGTAATTACTTATTCAGTGTGATAAATTTCCCTTTAAGTACTGCTTTTTACTGTGTTCCACAAATTTTATAACTTGTATCTACATTTTCAATTAGTTCAAATCATTTTTAACTTCTCTGAGTTTTCTTTTTTGAACCATGTTTTATTTAAAAACTGTGTTGTTTAATCTCCACATATTTAAGGATTTTCGAGTTTTCTTACTGTTATTATTTCCTGGTTTAATCCTACTATATTTTAAGAGTAGACATTGTATGTTTCAATCCTATTAAGTTTGTTAAGGTATATTTTATCACCAGACACTGACCTGTCTAGGTAAATTTTCCATGTGCACACGAAAAAAGAAAAATGTGTTTCTGCTATTGTTGGGTAAAGTCATGTACAGATGTTAATTATATTCAGTTGATTCATGTTGTTCTTGAGCTCAACTATGTCCTGGCTGATTTTCTCCCTTCTGGATCTATCCATTTCTGATAGAGGGCTGTTGCTGTCTACAACTGTATTAGTGGATTCATCTGCTTCTGTGTTATTCTGTTAGTTTTTGTCTCACTTAATTTGATGCACTGTTGTTAGGTTCATACACGTTTAAGATTCTAATAGTTCTTAGAAAATTAATCCATTACCATTATATAACGTACTTCTTTACCCTTATAAATGTCCTTGTTTTGAAGTCAGCTCTGTCTGAAATTGATAAAGCTACTCCTGCTTTCTTTGATTGGTGTTAACATCATATATTTTTCCACTCCATTTACTTTAAGTGTATAAATGCCTTTATATTTGATATGGATTTATAGTTAGACAGATATACAGATACACAGTTATACAGATATACAGTTAAATTTTATTTTTCCATCCATTTTGACAGTCTTTGTGTTTTCACTGGTGCATTTAAACTATTGACATTCAGAATGATAACTAATACAGTTAGATTCAGATCGACCATACATTTCTTAGTTCTCTATTTTTTGCCCTTTTTCTTTGTTCCTATTTCTTTGTTCACTTTTTTCTTCCTCTTGTAGTTTTTATTGAGTAATTTATATGAGTCCACTTTCTCTCCTTTATCATTATATCAGTTATACTTTTAAAAAATATTTATTTTAGTGGTTGTTTTAGAATTTGTAATATACATTTACAGCTAAGCCAAGTCTGCTTTCAGATAACACTATATTACTTCCTGGGAAGTGTAAATGCTTTTATTTTATTTTGTTTTATTTTTTAGTGCCTTTTAATAACAATAATTCTACTTCTTTCCTCCCTACTACCCCTTGTATTGCTGCTATCATTAATTTCACTGTTATATAAGCATTTGTAAGAATAAATGTACACATGATTAAGGATACACATCCACACATATGTGCATATGTACACAACCATACATAATGTAATACACTATTGGTATTATTTTAAGGAAACTGTCATCTGTTAGATAAACTAAGAAGAGTAAGGAATCTTTTGTTTCTTTGTTAATGCTCTTTCTTTCCATAGATCCAAGTTACTTACATATATTATTTTCTTTCTTTTTAAAGACCTTTCTTTAAAGCATGTCTGCAAACCACAAATTTCCTCACTTTTGTTTGTTTGTGTCTTGTTTGTTTTTGTTTTTGTTTTGTTTTGTTTTGTTTTGAAAAAGTATTTTTCCTTCACTTCTGAAGGATATCCTTAAGGGTACAGAATTCTAGGCTGGTGGGCATTTTTCTGTCAGTACTTTTTTTTTTTTTTTTTCCCTCAACCCTTTAAATATTTTGTTCACTCTCTTCTTGCTTTAAGGGTTTGTGAGTAGAAGTTGCATTCTTATCTTTGTTCCTCTAGGTAAGGTAATTTTTCCCTCTAGCTTCTTTCAGGATTTTTTCTTTATTTTTGATTTTTCATAGTTTGAAGATGTATGCCTTGGTGTACTTTGTTTGTTTGTCATTTGTTTGGGGGTCTTGGAGGCATTTATTCTACTTAGTGTTCTTTGAATTTGGATCTGTGGTTTGGTGATCTGACATCAATTTAGGAAAATTATCAATATTATTGTTTCAGGTTTTTGTTTTTTTATTTTTTTCTGTTACTTCTTTATTTCTTCTCTTTTTAGTATTCCCATTGCACCATTTGTAGTTGTCCTAATGTTCCTGGATATTCTGTTCTTTTTTTGTTTTTTAAACAATCAATTTTTTTAAAAAATCTTATTTATTTATTTATTTGACAAAGATCACAAGCAGGTAGAGAGGCAGGCACAGAGAGGGGGGAGGCAGGTTCTCTGTTGAGCAGAGAGCCCAATGCAGGGCTTGATCCCAGGATCCTGAGTTACCATGACCTGAACTGAAGGCAGAGGCTTAACCCACTGAGCCACCCAGGTGCCCCTAAACAATCAATTCTCTTTGCTTTTCAGTTTTTGAAGAATGTATTGTTATGTCCTCTAGCTCAGAGATTCTTTCCTTAACTGTGTCCAGTCTGCTAATAATACCATATGGACATTCTTCATTTCTGTTATAGTGTTTTTGATTTCTAGCATTTCTTCTTGGTTCTTTCTTGGGATTTCTGTCTCTCTGCTTACGCTGCCAATCTGCTTTTGCATGCTGACTACTTTATCCATTAGAACCCTTAGCACATTAGTCATAACTGTTTTAAATTGCTGCTCTTTCCAACATCTCTGCTGCGTTTCATTCTAACATTTGCTTGGTTTCTTCAAACTGTGGGATTTTGTTTGCATTTGGTATTTCTTTAATTTTTTTTCCTTTTTCTTGATAAACAGACATGATGTACTGGTTAAAAGGAACTATTGCAAATAAATATTTAGTAATGTAGTGATATGGAAGGAGGGAAGTATTCTATAGTCCTAAGATTAGATCTCAGAGTTTTAGTGAGTCTGTGCCTCTAACTTTGAACTTCAGGAGTGCTTCTCTGTGTTTTGTTTTGTTTTTATTTTTTCCATCTTCTCCTTATGTGAGACAGGATTGTTAGAGTGGCTTGGATCTGAGTTTTCCCTTCACTTATGTGGAAGGCTGGAACTGACTGGAGTTGGGAAGTTCCCTTTACCCAGGACAGTTAAGCTCTTACAATACCTCAGCAGGTTAGGTTCTGGTGAGCTGGTTTCCCCTGAGGGCAGGTCTTATTAAGAACATAGTATTGTGATATATTTCCAAAATTCTTTCTTTTCCCCTCTCTTGTCAAAGCCCAGGGGATTTTTCTCTGATGTTGACTGTGGGAACATGTTAGAGCTCCTGGAGGTAAATATCACAATATTTTGATGACCCCCCATATGACTACATCCCATACACACACTCGAGTTTTTAACTCTCAGACTTTTCCACACTGAGCTTCCAATAATTAATCAGTGCAGTTCAGGTTTTCCTACCCAGCACCGGTGATCTTTGTTTCTGTTCACTAGTCTCAGCTGTGGTAAGCTATGATTCCCTGCATCTGTCTGTCTGTCTTATCCATTTTGACAGCAGGGGTTTGACTTGTGTTCTTCCTCTCTTATGGACCCAAGAATTTTTTTTTAATTTTTCAGTCTGTTCAGCTTTTTAATTGTTATTAGGACCAAGTGGCAATGTTTGAGCTTCTTACCTACAGGACCACAAATTTTAAGTCTTGACTCTATTTTTAATAATTTTTTCCTCTTTAAATTTTAGCCTCACTTTACTGTTATACATGAAAATATGTGCATAATCTGAGGAGGCGTGGTTTGGAGGACTTGAAGAGAAGCTGAGGAATTTTCACCAATTTGGAGTTACATGTTTTCCAGAATTTCTGAGTGTAGGGTATGCTAATTAAATTGTCATACAACAAATAATGTCTCCTATTTGTAAGGCAGAATTGATATAATAGTTAAAAATGTTTATTTAAAAGAGATTTTTGTACTTGATATTTAAATTTGGTGGTAAAATTTGGCCGACAATAAATCATGGGAATCTAGTCAAATAATTTGTAGGTATCTAATTAATATTTAGGTTGTGAATATATATTTCTTTTAAGGTATTTTGAATTATTCTATATGACTTAGTCTGTTCAGTTTGCTGTAGCTGAATATCATAGACCAAGTGACTTATAAACAATAGAAGTTTATTTCTTTCAAACTGAAAGCCAGTAAGTACAAGGTCAAGATATTTCTGGTTCCATATAAATTTTAGCATTATATGCTGAGTGAAATAAGTCAAGCAGAGAGAGTCAATTATCATATGGTTTCACTTATTTGTGGAGCATAACAAATAGCATGGAGGACATGGGGAGTTAGAGAGGAGAAGGGAGTTGGGGGAAATTGGAAGGGGAGGTGAACCATGAGAGACTATGGACTCTGAAAAACAATCTGAGGGTTTTGAAGGGGTGGGGGGTGGGAGGTTGGGGTACTAGGTGGTGGGTATTATAAAGGGCACGAATTGCATGGAGCACTGGGTGTGGTGAAAAATAATGAATACTGTTATGCTGAAAATAAAAAATAAATTAAAAAAAAATATACAATAAAAAAAAAAAAGATATTTCTGGTGACATCTCACTGTGTGCTCACATTATAAAAGAGACAAGGGAACTCTGTGTCTTTTGTAAGGGCACCAATCTTATTCTTGGGGCTCCATCCTCATGACTTAATCATCTCCCAAAGGCTCTACCTCTTAATACCACACTAGGGATTAGTTGTCAATTTATGAATTTGGGGGAGAAACAAGAATTCAGTCCACTGTGTAGTATTTTTTTTTTAAGATTTTATTTATTTATTTGACAGAGAGAGATTACAAGTAGGCAAAGAGGCAGGCAGAGAGAGAGAGAGGAGGAAGCAGGCTCCCTGCTGAGCAGAGAGCCCGATGCGGGACTCGATCCCAGGACCCCGAGATCATGACCTGAGCCGAAGGCAGCGGCTTAACCCACTGAGCCACCCAGGCACCCCTATTAGTAGTATTTTTAAAGATTGTATTTATTTATCTGAGAGAGGGAGAATGAGAGAGAGAGCATGGGAAGTGGAGGGTCTGAGGAAGAAGCAGACTCCCCGCTGAGCAGGGAGCCCCACGAAGGACTCGATCCCAGGACTGCAGGATCATAACCTTGGCCAAAGGTAGTTGCTTAACCAACTGAGCCACCCAGATGCTGCACTGCACTATTATTGATGCTACCTTTATTCCTGTGGGCTTAAAAAGAGAGTAGTTTTAAAAATTAAACTCTTGTTACCTTTAAAACATTAAAAACAATGTTTTCCTTAAAGTCTATATTTTTGGCAAGTATGGGAATTTCAACTTGTAAAACTTTTTTTCTCAACCCAAGTTAAAGTGGTAGCAAGGGTAAAAACAAAACAAAACAAAAACCTCTGAGTCAGCCTTCTTTTGTGCAATATAAAACAGAGAACCTTGGGGTAAAAGATTATTGCCTACTGGAGGAGAACTATATTAAATACTATCTACTCAATTAAAGTTGATATTGAAACTGGCTCTGAAAAGTGAAGTGGAATTGCCCTTTTAGGCTTTGACATTTTAAGGCATGAATCAAAATCAGCGCTGAGCAAAAAGGTATATAAACCAGTGACAGATCTGATCCCCAGAAGTGCAAGGAGTGAATGGTGTTTAGTGATTTGATTATCAAAAGGGCTTTGAAAAGCAGGTAAAAAACTGAACCCAGGAGGGAAATTGGAAATGGGATGCATGAAATAAAAGACTTGGTAAGAATTACATGTAGAAGATTGATTTTGTTATCAGAGCTATACTTAAGTATTTCAGATTTGAGTCAGCTACTGTATTCCATTGAGTAGCAATGAGTTTAGGAATATAATTACATGTTTTCCTAGTTTTGAAAACACATAGAAGTGATGCAGAAAGAGGAATTTTCCACCAAGAGCCACTAATTTCTAGCAATCTAACAACATAAAATTTTCCTTTGACTCTTCATCTTTGACTAGCCTAATTGGGAGATCAAAATCACAGAAACTGCCAAAGTGCATTTCTCCGCAAATGGAAGCTGCCTTTCTTCACTACCAATGTTCAATTATCTCAGAACTTATTTTTTAAATAGCTTTAATTGTATGGATGGTATATATAAAGAAACTAACCATATAAGTGAGACTTGGTTTACCAAATGAACATATTATCATTAATAGAGTTAATAAATATAAATATATTCAGATTCTATTTTTTAGTTTTTTTCAGCCTTTAGAAGTAAGCAAAATTAAAAAATAAGTACAAGTGGTTACTGTAGTTCTATTTGAGTGATTTTTTTTCTTTTTGTGATTCATTTATGAACCTCTGAATTTTAATCAGATAACTAAAAAGTTGCTTAATATATTGCGCAGTAATTGTAATAAACCTACTGACTTCTAATCTGCACTACTAGTTTACAAGATACTTTAAAAAATAGTTTCTGGCCACCTGGATAGCTCAGTCAGTTGAACAGCCAACTCTTGATCTCAGCTCAGGTCTTGGTCTCTTGAGTTCAAGCCCTGCACTGGGCTCCACTCAGGGCTTGAACTAAAACAAAACAAAATAAAATAAAATAATAAAAAATATGTTCATAAATTTTTGCTGTGACATAAATTGAAAAAATAAAGGAAGTGACTAATGAGTTAAAGACAAAGTCCCCACGAGGTTATTGTGAGAACTAAACAAACCAGTGTGTCCATTTATGTGTATAAACTTCTGAGAACATTGGCTAGTAGATAAAAAGTACACTCTAAATGTATGGTAATATTGTTATTATGTAATGTAATTATTATCCTTGTTTGTTTTACTATTGTTATTTTAACAAGGATGTTTGTGTACTATGCTTATAACATAATAAGTTTCATTCTTATTTATATGTTGTGTTTAATGCCTGGGCTTTCTTTATTGTGTTATACTGTTTTTGCAGTATATTGCATAAAAGGTCCATAAAGAAAATGATTTTGATAATTTCTGAGAATTAAGTGGCAGAAAGTTTACTAAGTATATTTATAAAAGACATTTTTTACCTCAAACTAATACTTTTTCATTTAAAATGTTATTTTCTCTCTCTCTCTCTCTTTTTTGTAGAGACAGAGAGAGAGGGAGAGAGAGCATGTATAAGTAGGAGGGGTAGGGGGAGAGAGAGAATTTTTTTTAAGGTTTATTTATTTATTAGAGAGAGAGCGGTGGGGGGCAGAGGGAGAGAGAGAATCCTTAGGCAGACTCCCCACTGAGTGTGAAGCCCCATGTAGGGCTCCATCCCAAGACCTTGCAATCATGACTTGAGCCAAAATCAAGAGTAGTCTGCTTAACCAACTGAGCCATCCAGGCACCCCTAAAATGTTATTTTCAGTAAGAACTTATGGATTAAACAACAATAAGGAGCTCATGATTCAGACAGAACAGGGTTTCCACATCTGTTCCTGTAGGTTGTATACTGCACAGTTCTAAAGCCCACCATTCATGTCACAGTGAATTTGTTTGACATTTATAAGACTCGCTCTTCGTTTAAGTACAACTACATAAAGTGGTCTTGCTTAAAATTTTAATATTTATTTTTCCTCTGATAGTATGTAAACACACTAGTAATTCTGCCTTATTAGTGTGTATGGATAAAAATGCTACCAACATTTTAGTAATTAATTAATTTAGGGCTATTTACTATAGTCATTGTGTCAAGAATTTTCCTATCCAGCCCTTGTAGTAACATTTTTTTGTTTGTTTTTTTAAAGATTTTATTTATTTATTTGACAGAGAGAGATCACAAGTAGGCAGAGAGGCAGGCAGAGAGAGGGGGGAAGCAGGCTCCCTGCTGCACAAAGAACTCAATGTAGGGCTCAATCCCAAGACCCTGAGATCATGACCTGAGCCGAAGGCAGAGGCTTAACCCCACTGAGCCACCCAGGCACCCCTGGGTTTTAATTGTGATATATAAAATGAGAGTAAAAAACACCGTTAGACAAATGGCTTTAAAAACCCATAATCACACAAGGACAAATGAACTAGAAGGGTAACAGAGCACAAATACAGTTGTAGTGGTTAATTTTAACAAAGATGAGGAAATTGAATAGACTATGTTGTCAGGATGAAGAGATGGAAAGATGTTAGCCCATGTTCCCTGGGAAGCCTTGGGAACTGGACTATCTTTTGTTGAGTTTATTTTTTCTCTATTGGTTTAAAAATTTATATCTTATTTGCTCTCCAGTTCCAATTTATCTTACATGTATAGAAAATGCATTTGTACCTTTTTTAAATTAGCATACAAAAGTGAAATTATTGAAGTTTATCTTTCATAATGCCCCAGGAAAAAAATAGACCATCTCAACATAATATGTCCTCCTTTTTATTTCTTCTTAACATTCTAAAGTTTAACTTTCATATTTCATTCCTGTTTATATTTATTGCCTTTTAAAGAATTGGAGTTTTATTAAACTTCATGACTTGTAATCAATAAATATTTAGACAGAAATTTAAGCTTCCATTTGATTTTACCTAAATCATTTCACGAGAAATATTAAATTGAAAATTTCTTTATCTCTCCTTCTCTGTCTCTCTGCAAATATGTATGGGCAATTTAATTATTTCACATTACTGTTTCTTTACACCACGGACATGAGTAAGAGTAAGATTGCCTTTATTTTTTGAGAATCTATTCCTTCTTGCCCAAACACATATATGATATTTGCCTGAACATAGACATCTGAGGTCGTACACCTTCTTTTGCTATTCTGATATCATTGATTCTTGGTTCTAAACATGTTTCCCTCCAGAAATTAAATACCAGGATTATGATGATAATAATAATAATTGTTAACTATTTTTTCTTTTGTGCCATTGTCTGATTTTGAGTACCTAATTTTACTCTTATGAATATTCCACTCCTTATATTTTAATTAATATATTTTATTTTAGAGCACTTTTATTTTATTTTAAATATTTATTTACTAATTAGAGAGAGAACATGAGTGGGAGCAGGGGGAGAGGCAGAGGGAAAGGGAGAAGCAGACTCCCACAGGGAACCTGATACAGGGCTCCATCCCAGACCCCAAGATCATGACCTAAGCCAAAGTAAGATGCTTAACTGACTGAGCCGCCCAGGTACTGCAGTTTTAGAGGAAGAGCAGTTTAGAGCAATATATTTTATTTTTACAGAAAAACTGAAGAAAAAGTAGAAAGAGTTCCACATACTTTTTCCACCCGCCTCCCTCTGCCCACAGTTTCCTCTGTTATTAACCTCTTTCAATTGTAGGGGTATATTTGTTATAATTGATGAACCGATACTTAAGTAGAAACTTAAACAACCACGTATAGGAGCTTTGAAATAAAAATTATGATACACTGATGGAAAGAGTAAAACCAATTTTAAAAAATAAGGAGATGTTCTGTTTATAGAATGGAACACTCAACGTAATAAAAATTATCTAAAGGTTTAGTGTAATTGTTATCAAACCCCAGAAACAATTTTTGCCTTTATAGACAAGGTTATTCTACTCCAAAATTTGGCATCTGTCAGTGTTATCTGTTTCTAAAATTGATAGGGAAAGGTATAAGCTGTAGAAAAGAAGGGTAAAATAGAAATACTCATTAAATATTAATTTATTAATCATTAATTAAATTAATAATCAAAATATTAATTATTATATTTTATTAATATAATTTATTAATCACTATTTTATATCTAAGATAATCAAGGCAGTATAGTACTGGCATAGATACAGACACAGGAGTTAATAGAATAATCCAAAAGTAGACCTACCTGTATATGACTAACTGATTTTTGACAAAGATGAGAAAGTTCAATGGAGGAAAGATTAGGGAAAAAAGTTCTTAAACCTGACAACCAATCCATATAAATAAAAGGAAAAATTGATAAATTGGGATTCATGAAAATTATGTTCCATCAAAGTCACTATTATGAAAAGACAAGCTACAGGCTAGGATAAAGTATAGGTCACATATCTGAAAAAGGACCAGGACTTAGAATGTCTAAAGAACTCACAAAACAATAGTAAATAAATGGTCTAATTAGAAAATGGACAAATGGCATACACATTTCAGTGAAGAGGATCTACAGATGGTAAATAAGCACTTGAAAACATGTTCAGTATTACTGCCAATTAGGAAAATGCAAATTAAAGCTGCAATGAGATATTACTACACACTTATCATAAAAGATAAAACTTAAAAATAGGGATGGCCTCATATTCTGATTCATTTCTTCAATCTGCAAGTGAATCTATAATTATATTAATAATATTTTCAATTTTAAAAGGCCATGTATAGAACATTTATGAGTCCAATATGTTTCTTTTGTTCTAAGAAAGATAATTCAAATTTATCTATGCTTTTAAAGAAACATTGTTGCACCTGACTACTGATGAGAGTATGAAGATGAACTTTGATAATACCAGATCACTGATTTCATTTTCAATAAAGGTTAAAAATAAATATCTGAGCTTGCTCAGATTGAACTTGCTTTCAAATTGGTTCTTCCATTTCCATCAGTAGACCTTAGTAAGACCAAATTCTCTAAGTGTTACAAAAATAAAATAGGAGTATTTTAGTTACCGCTTATTCCGTGTCTGTAGTGATATCAACAATGCAGAATAGATGAGGCAAATATGTAAGAAAGGAGCCAAGAAAATCATTAAATTTTAAAATTTGATTTATGGTATTTTTCAAAGTGTATGTATAGGCAATTAATATAGTAAACCACAGTTTGCATAAAATTACAAAAATAAGAGTAATTATCTATAATATGGTTTATACATATGAATTCTATACAAGCATGTGAAAATTAGAAATCTCTATAATTTGTTTTACTAATATTTATTAAAATATAATTTTATATTTGTTGGCTTTCAAAAGCTGCTCAATAGAGTCTGAAATTAAGAAACACTATACAAGGGGTGCCTGGGTGGCTCAGTGGGTTAAGCTTCTGACTTTGGCTCAGGTCATCTTGTTTACCTATCTCAGGGTCCTGGAATAGAGCCCTGCACTGAGCCCTGCATTGAGCCCTGCATCAGGCTCTCTGCTCAGCAGGGAGCCTGCTTGCGCCTCTCTCTCAGCCTGCCTCTCTGCCTGCTTGCGATCCCTCTTTCTCTGTCAAATAAATAAATAAAAGCTTGAAAAAAAGAAAAAGAAACACCATACAAGAATGATGAATAATCACCAAGATTCCATCAACAATTATGTTGGCACTAATTGCATTTTTCTGGCAAGCCTCTACATTGTCTCCAATCACTCTCTGTCTGTCTTCTCACCGAGATTCCATCAACAATTATGTTGGCACTAATTGCATTTTTCTGGCAAGCCTCTATGTTGTCTCCAGTCACTCTCTTTCTGTCTGCCTCCACCCTACCAAGCACACTTATGGAATGAAGCATGTTGTTATATATGCATATGGAAAGAATGTTCTTGGAAAAAAATGAGAAGAAAGGGTCAGATGGATAGATTTTTCCTGCAGTGTTCAGAGAACAATAGTTCATGTTGCATTTGGATTTGCTAAACAAAGACTCAGTGACATTTGGCATGATCCTCAGGAATGCATTCTAAATATAAACCCTGTACTTACTATACCTGTTTTAGGGTGTAGAGACATTGCCGTGATGTTGATATCTGGTTAGAACTTGATTATCAATAAATTCTAGGGAGGAAGGTAGGAAAAACAGATCCTACAATGGAATTTTATACATACTTTTATACATTTTTATTATAGTTTATAACTGAAACCAGACTTTTTGCCCATGTTTATGATGAAAAAAAAAATCACTTAGGTATACTTTCTTCTGTTTGGTACATATGCTTACTACTATTCTTAGTGATCAATAAACAATAAGTCAAGTCAGGACTTGGGATCTATTACCTTGACATTCTATGTATAGGGTCCTGATACATGTTCCAAAAGAAAATCACTCACCCCTTCATTTGATTGTAAGCTGTATGTATTTTTTTTGTTGTTGAGTGCTCAACAATTATGGTCTTTACCTATAATCTGATTCCTTTGTTTTAAATGTTTATGAACTTTCTGATTTTCTGGTTTCTTAAAAGTATCTTTCTTTATTATCTATATTTTGTTAAAATGTCATATATTCCTTTGTTTTTTATTATGATTTATTGGAAATGGAGAAATCATGTATTATTTCATATTATCATCTTGAAAGTGAATATTGCTGTTTTATTTTCTTTTGAGTGAATAGATGAGTTTATACAGTAACAATCATTATTGTTATAATTGCTATTTATTCAGTGCTTATTAATGTCAGACATTGTAGTAAAAAACCCTGAATATTAAATATTTTAGTCCTCACAAGTCCTCAGGGAGCTAAAGTTATTTTCCCATTTTGTAGATGAGAAAGCTAAAGCACAAAATTGATATGTTACTTTTCAAGTTACAGAGCAATAAGATGCACAACTAAGTTATAAAACTTTACAAAATTACTTTAGAGTCCACATATTAACTACTGCAACCTAATGTTTCACTATATGCATTTTATATATGGCTTTTTATTAACCATATAAAATGTAATTGTCAGCCATTAATATTATTATGGCTGTTTAAAATCTTAATTTACAAAATATATTGTGAAAAATGACAACGGAAAAACATCATGCTAGCTTCATTGCGACTATAATTTTAACTGTCCTCTCTGCTTGTCATTGAGGTTCAGTAAATTTATATAGCAAGAATAATTGGCTCATTATGATGGAGAGAACTATGGTAAGGAAAGTCCTTTAATTATTTATAATAAATTACTTTTGTATTGCCAGTTTTAAATTAGCAACTGTGTTTAATAACAGGAACATGTCTATGCCACAATCCAGATTCATACACACAAGGCAGGTTATTTTAGTAATATGAATGTCACAAATATTTTCCTTAACATCATTAAGTATCCCATTTCTTTATCTTCTGTCCAATTTTTCCCATTATTTTGCTTTGCATCATCTTGTTTACCTGATTTCTCTGAGTATCGCCAGAAATTCTAAAGGTTATAATTACAGATTAAGCAATTGCTTTATATTTTTTTAAAGATCTATTTATTTATTTATTTTGGAGAGAGAGCGCACCCATGGGGGTAGGGACAGAGGCAGAAAGAGAGAATCTCAAACAGGCCCCCTGCTCCATCTTAGGACGCTGAGATCATGACCTGATTTCTCTGAGTATCGCCAGAAATTCTAAAGGTTATAATTACAGATTAAGCAATTGCTTTATATTTTTTTAAAGATCTATTTATTTATTTATTTTGGAGAGAGAGCGCACCCATGGGGGTAGGGACAGAGGCAGAAAGAGAGAATCTCAAACAGGCCCCCTGCTCCATCTTAGGACGCTGAGATCATGACCTGACCCAACAGCAAGAGTCCCAACACTTAACCCACAGAGCCACCCCGAGAACTGATATATTTTGGAAACATCAGTAGAATCAACTATAATCCTTAGATTGAGAATGAGTATTTATGATTTTGTCTTTATTTGGTCATTCAGTTATTCAACAACATAAACACCAACACAATATATAAAACAAAGTGCTAATATCTGAGCCAAATGAAAATGAATATGATGCAGTCTCCATAGTAACATAATCCAGTGGAGGAGAAAACCTTATAAACAAGTAACTATGATACCAGGTAAAGTGAAAAATATAACTTATGCTACTGGGGACTATGTGTGATAGGACAGATATGAAATATATATTCATCCAACTGCACAGAATATGAAACACCAACAAACTGTCAAAATCTTATGAAAGGACCTCTCCTATTTCACAGGGCAGAGGGTTATCTGTGAAAGTAAAACCAAAATATAGAATGCACATGACTATCAAAGTGTGTCATGTCAACATCAGTTGAAAGAATAGATAAGAATGTGTACACTCAAAGTAGTCAATATTTCTGTACAGATTTTTAGAAGATTTAAATATTCTGCAGAAGCTTGGCATTTGTTAGCCAAACCCGGAGAACTGCACTAGCTTTGACAGCGAGGAAGTTAGGGTCTGGTATGTTGTATTTCTCAAAGAAACTTGCAGTTCGATTATACACAGTGGACAGTCGATACAACCCTTTTGAATTGAGGAATATTTCAACTGGAAATAGAAATGAGAGGGAAAAAGATACTTTTTTGAGATTTTGGCATATTCAGTTGTGTGCAAAAAGAAAAAAAATCTTTCAGTCTTGCTTCACTGGTTTAGCATGCATTATGGGACAGGTGCAGCTCTCGGGGCTTTAGATCTACTAACTTGTCTATGCTGAAAACAGCACTCTGAGGGCAGTAAAGGAAATGTGGCCATGGAAAGGTTAAATAAGTGCCTCGGAGCATTACTAGGAAATTACAGAACTTGTTTACAAATCCAATAGACCTGGCTCTAGAATCTGTGCAGTTAAATACTGTGCTATGCTGCCTCACTAAAATAAATAAATAAATAAATAAATAAAAACAAATATGCAAATGAAAACAAACAGTTCCTGATTGTCAGTTATATTGCTTCTAATATTTAAAAAAATGTATGTATTTTGTGTATTAATTTGAACAGTAGGAACTGCCATGATTAGAGTGTCTACTAGATGAAGTTAGAGTACACAGATGAACTCTAAGTAGAACTAGATTTATACTAGTACAAATTGAGATTGCTTATAAATTTTTATTTATAATGATAAGATTTCCTAAATATAGAAAATTTAGAGTATCTACAAAAGTAAAAATGTATATAATTCAATACACATTAATGATAAATATATATGATTTAATTACTTCTGCATAATAAATTACAAAATAAATCCTGATGTTTGTTACATTAAACTTCTAATTTGTTCTATACGTATGTACATACCTAAACATATAAGCACATATATGTTCAGCAAAATAGAACCATTATATATTTGTTTTAAAGTTTATGTTTAGAGGTTTATAGCTTTGTGTTTTACTTCTACATCGAGTGTTACATTATTACTACTTTTTTTGTCTTACCATGTTGCCATTCTGTATCTCCGTTCCTTCCTCCCTTTTTTCCTTCCTCTCTCCCCTTCCCCCTTCCTCCCTGCTTGCTTTCTTTCTCTTTCTTTCTTTCTTTCTTTCTTTCTTTCTTTCCTCTCTCTATCTTCTTTCTCTCTCTTTCTCTCTTTTACTCTCTCTCTTTTCCTTCCTTCCTTTCTTCTTTCCTTCCATACAAAGCTACTTGGGATGCCTATGCCTACAGAAATTTATGCACATGTAAGTTAGCTGTACAGATACCTATGTGAACCAAACAGAAGAGGATCAAAAAGCAAACTCCAAAACTAAAGTTCTCTGCCCATACAAGAGTTTAAATGTTATGATAATAAAGAAATAAACACATTAAGGCAGCAGATAGTTGTAGATTTGTGTAAGAATAAAAAAGGAAGTTAAGGGGTAATAAGATAACATTGATTTATAGTCTAACCCATTTAAAGATTGATTTAAGTATTGGTAATAAATAGAGAAACTTATCTAACATTTACTTAAGCTAATGAGATTGGTTTATCACCTTCTTCTTAATGCATGAGTTGATTTGGTTATGTGCTATAACTGAATTACTATAAAAGTGAGCTCAGTTGTGTAAAAACAATATTTTATAAATATATAAGAAAACATCTGATTAAATCACTTCAATATTTATTTTCTTTTCTCTAACTGTAAGGTCATCAACACACCTTATAGCCCTGCACATTTTCAAATGCACTAACAAATACATGATTGAAGAGCTAGCAAATACATAATTTCCATTAATCTTCATAATACTAATGGACTCAAGTACACTATCCCATTAAATTATAAAAATCTGAGTCTCAAAAAGTCATTGCCTTGTCCAAATCATATGGCTAATCACATACAGTAAATCATCTCTGTTTCTTTCTCTAGTATGGATTCATCGAGCTGGGGGGAAATGCCTTCAAGAGCATCAGATCAACTTATATGCTAGTTCTTCCCATTTGGACCACCAGTGATCCACTCTTCCTCTGTTAAAGCAGACTGTGTTCTTGTAGCACAGTGTACCTGGGAAACTTTTATTAAACAGACAAATGCAACAGTACTCATTCTAAGATTATGTGAACGGAAGTTCACTCAAATATCTACCACTACTTCAAACAGCATTCCAATCCAACCTCCGAATCCCCAGGATGCATTTATAGCGTAGGTTCTATTATTACACCCACTTTTCAGATGAAATTCTGAGGCTTAAAATTAAGTACATTGCTTGTTAACTTATAGTTTATTGCAGAGTCAGAATTCAAACCCTGGTTATTTCACCTCAAGGCCTGAGCGCCTACTACCTCACCCTATAGCATGGCTTTTCTTAGCTACTAAGTTGCATAAATTTGGTTAAATCATCTAACCTCTTTGTGATTATGATCTCCTTTTGTTAAAAGAGCATATTTTTCACTAACCAGCTTGGAAAAAGTAAAAGGGAGCCATAAAGACCAGAATGTGCAAATAATAAACAAGACACAAAAATAAATTAAAATATAAACTCAATCACTGTAGTGATAAAAAAAAACACATTATTATTAAAATGAAAATACATTTAGCAGTTCAAAATCTTTTCCAGCAAAGGCTGAATGACTCTTGGAGATGACAGTCTTTGCAGCATTGCCAAAAAGTGATAGGCAGTTGACCTTGAAGTCATTGAATGACTTGAATATTAAGTTTTTCTCTGGTCTCTTCTTAACTTCGCTGTCAGCACTTCAGCTTAACTTAGTTTCTGTTTCATTAATTGGTTTAGCATAGTTAAAAGAGCCTGTGTATTTATACCTAAATCTTGATAAATATGTCATGTAACTTTCAAGGGCATAAAAGATATTGAACTCATATACTCATGGTAATGAATCTTTATTTCTTAAATTTCCTAATTGAGTTCTTCCTACTAATATTTATATAAAATGTTTTACAGGGTTATTAAAATTTATATTTTGCAGGCTTTCGAACCCAATTTAGGGATGAGAAAATTAGTTCTCAGTGTACTTAAGTGACTAATTCAAAGTGGTATATTTGAAGCAAAATTAATTCAGAGCGTTGAAATCCATATGCATCTCTTCTTTAAGATTTTGCTTTTAAGTTTTGATTGATACATATGTGGAGATTTTTAGTTCATCTTTAAGATCATAGTGCTTTATTTTCTCAAGATCTGTCTTAACTAGCTGATTTTGAGAAAAATCTCCTAGTACAATTACTTTTAATGACTTCAAGAATGCAGCAGTCATAAACATGATATTGATATCCTTTAAGTATTTTCTCCCTCCATTTTAGGCTGTAGCGCATCATTTCTCATGCTGG
Source organism: Mustela nivalis (assembly GCF_964662115.1). Classification (NCBI taxonomy): domain Eukaryota; kingdom Metazoa; phylum Chordata; class Mammalia; order Carnivora; family Mustelidae; genus Mustela; species Mustela nivalis. Next base: position 29,503,516 of record NC_139033.1, on the reverse strand, counting down.
AAGAAAACAGAAGGAACACACTTCACTTGTTCACATAACCACAACAGCACCTGTCACTTCTCCCCTTCTAAAGGTGCTGTCAGGGAAGACATTGGCAGGGTGTTAGAACATAGCCTCTTATGTCAAGGACTTTATCATTCAGGAAGAAATATGATAGATCTTTTTGGCACATTTATAACAGCCGGGTTATTTTTGACAACACAATTGAAAAGTGAGTTTCCACCATTAAACTGTAATATGAAAGGTGTCACAAAGTCTGTGATCTCTAACAATATAGAGTATCAAGTTGTAAACAGTAGCTTTTGTAGAAAACATAGAGTGTGAGCAAGTGCTGTAGTCGCTCTTTGGAAAGATTCTAAAAGGATTACAACTAGCGAAGTGGGATTAACTTTGCCCTACAGTATTTGCACCATGGGGAATAAAAGGTGGTTTCTCTGGATTCCACCTTGCCACAAAGCTGACACAGATATCAGGCATCCCAGGCCTCGAGTCACAACCAGCAGAATTCCAGTAGCCTACACTCCTCTTCACATCCCCTGCCAGCCTCACCCAGCCTGCAAGGCAGCACCTTCCCATGCAGATACTATGCTTCAGGGCCCCAGACCACTGGCTGGCAAGAGCAGCAGAGTCCGGAACTCTGTCTGCCCACTCACTCGCCCTGGCTAGCCTGGACCTGGACCTGCCCACAGCTGTGGACCTAGGAAACCCGGGAGGTTACACTCAGAGGGCCACACGACTTCTCCAGTGAAGTCTGAGTCCAAGCACTGGGAAGGAATTCTGTTTCAGAGTATATTCTGTCTTTGGGTATCCCTGCTCGCCACTAGAGCAGCCATTTATGTTCTCCTGACACAAGTATCCTTCCTTTCCTGTTACACGTAAGAATTCATACTAACCTACCTCTGTCCAATGTACAGCTTGGTTTCCGTTTTTTTTTGAACATTGATGAATGTGGTCAATAAATAGTAATTGCTAATATTTATTGAGGGTTTTTTATGTTTAAGAACATATATAAATACATATCAAAAATATAAATACCCATATATTTAAACAAAAAGGAAATAGTATGAGAGAGTTTAAGTGTCTCATCAAAGTAATAGAGTTGAGATTCTAATGTGGACAGTAAGCTGAGAGCCCGTGCTCACAATCTTACAACACTTCCAAGAAATGTTTTGAAATTGACCTTTCCAAAGGCATTTCTCTGAATATTTCTTTGTTGTTTCTATAGCTATATTTGTTATTTGGCATCAAATAGCTTCCTTAATTTTTCTTCAGTTTATATAATACACTATAACAACTTTCAGTTGATTATTTGCCTGATCATTTTTAGCCCATCAGTTGAAATTTATTCCTGTCTTAAGCATATGTTTTATATGTGACTTTATCAAGTAGTACATCTCTTACAACTTATATCTATTTAATTAGAACAGAGTTCATTTATAATTAAAGTAGCTAATTAATTTTACCTTATCTCTGCAATAGCCATATGC
>NC_139033.1:28643641-28807731 GCF_964662115.1 Mustela nivalis | reverse complement strand
AAATTCCCTGTTGCTCATCATAGGAAGCCAATAGAAAACTATTGAAAAGGAGACACATGCAAAAGACCAACGTAACTTCAGTATTTTCCAAACTGCAACAGGAAAAGAAGAAAAGAAGGCATAATTAAAGAAGAGACACTCATGGAAGTGATCACAGGCTCCCCTGTGTGTTATGGGTTGAAACGAGCCCCCCACCAAATTCCCATGTTGAAGCCCTATCCCTCCTGCACCTTAGAATGTGACTGCCTTAGAGACAGGACCTTTCAAGAGGTGATTCAGCTAAGATGACACTCAGAGACCCTAATCCAATCGGACTCGTGCCTACGGAAGACGAGGCCATCAGGATACACTGAGAGGTGCAAGGTGCCCAGACACAGAGGGACAGACAGCCGCCTGAACAAGCAGCAAGAAGGTGATGATCTCAAGCCAGTAGAGATATGCCAGAGGAAACCAGCCCTGTTGGAACATTGATTTGGGATTTCAAGTCTCCAGAACTGTGAGAAAATAAATTTTTGTTGCTTAAACGACATAGTCTCTGATATCCTATGTCAGCCCTAGCAAATGACAGCATATACTTCCAACTTCCTCCTCAAATTTACTCTAGCAACTTATTGTAGATATGGCTTCAGCTATTCCATTGTGGCTCTAATGGATTATTTTTTTCCTCAAACACAAGTTTTACCATTTTTTTTTTAATCAAAAAAAGTCACTCCTGATTTTTTTCAGGCTCCATTACTTATTAGTAAGTGGCCACTAGATATGTTCCTATAAATATCAAATTTTTCTCCTCCCTAAAAATTCCTTTTCTATCCCAGGACCATTTTGTAGGTGCACATCATGACATGTAGAAGATACCTTTAAAAACTGAAATGGTTTTTACAAATAAAACAAAACAAAACGTTCCATTCATATATTCAATATTGAAGATAACATAGCACTAATCTATGCCTACTTATTTAAGAAACATTGGAGAATGGGGTTGTAAATTCATCTTTTCTTTGTGTAGACAAATTAGGAAATGATTGAAAATTGAGAAGACAATTACATTTTACCAGTAGTGATCCTGTTCGGTTCAATAAGGCAGCAAATCTTTAGCTTTAGCGCCAAACTCTGTTACTGATCCAGGAACTTAGAGCGTAACTGATAACCTAGGATTGCAGGAAGAAAAGCCTTTGCATGGTAGGAAAAGGTGGAAAAAACGTTTTCAAAACAATGCTAAAACCACGGAGGAATGTAGTCCTGCACAAAATACCAAACACAATCAGAGATCGAATTAGTGACTATTACGACAAAGGAAAAGGTGGTGCCAAACATTAAAAAAAGGTTTTACTTGTTCTACTCAGCTGGAATTGGAGGAGTCATCACTGATCAATAATTGCAAAGGGATTAATAATGAGAGTCCTTAATGGATAAAGGCACAAAATCAGCAAAAGGCAAACACAAATGTAAAAATTCCTATTCTAGCCCTTTCCTGTCCCTTTCAGATTAGAATTTTGGTTTTTGGATATATTTGTAAATAGAAGAAAACCTTAAATGTCTACCACAAAATACGTAACCTTGAAGTGAATGTGGCTGATGTAATATTTATTCATGCCATCTGCTATCTCTTTTTATTAACATTGTTTGCAACGTGACATGTTAGACTCCTCTGTCTCTAATAGGTGGTCACAGAACAGCATGGAATGAGAGGGCTATTGTCTTAAAATTATACAGATCATTCTTCTAAAAAAAGTGTGACTCAAATGAAATTTACTCAGTGTTTTCTACTAATATACCCCCAGGAGTCATATAAGAATTCCAACCAAAAACAATATGCTGAAGATATTTAATCTATGCTAAATAAATTGAATTTCAAGACAATTTATGCCTATGAATCTACTTCTTAAAATAAATTAGTCAGTATAAACATCATGATTAACTTCAAATTTAATATATGCTGCTGAGAAAACAAACAACCCTCTGGCATTAAACCCATTGTAAAATCATTCCCAGAGAGCTGTAATTACAATTAAAAAATAATTCACAAATTATGTTTGCATCATATGTCAGTTAATTGATATAATTGAAAACACATGGAATAATAGGATATTATTTTTTCTTCCTTTAAAGCTATTAAATATTAAATATTTAATTAATAATTTAGTATAATTAAATATTTAAAATATGTGCATAATTTAATTTTACTTGATGCAATCAATATTTACTTTAAGATGTCAAAAGAAATGGTTAGCATATACAAGGATAATAGAATATGTTTGCAAATCTTTCTCAAATATTTAATTAATTACTATAAGATTGAACAATGAATGTATCTGTAAAATTTGTATTACATAAGGTACTATAGTCTCCTTACTATTGATTATACTTCTATTAACCAAATTTATTCTAAACACCCTAACTGGAATCATCAGTCATTAATGTATAAACTTATTCTGCAAATATTGGTTAGCTACTAAGTTTCAACTACCATTTGAGGCATTTGAAACATAACAAACTAAAGAAACTAAACTTATCTATCTTGAAGCTTACATTCCAAAAAGGAGACAGATAAGTATATCAATGTAATAAATAAGTTACTTAGTAGGTTACAGGCATATAAGTGGGAGCTGGTAAAGGGTTTTGATCAGTGAAATGTCTTTCAACTTGATTCTGCACCTCCTGGGCTGGGAATATGAAAGAGGGACCAATACACGAATGGTGCGGATGATTAAATCACTATCATGAATTTAGTGAGATATTTACATGCGAATTTCCTGCTTCAGATTTGATTTTCTGACATATGATTTCTGACATGTATTCTGATCAATGCGCGGAAGCAAATCATCACAAGCTTCTATGGGCATTTTTCTGTAAAAGTTCCAGCTACAAACAGAATACTTTGAAGGTTTTTTGTTTTTTGTTTTTTTCATTTTGTTTTACTTCATTTTGTTTATTTTAGTTAACTAGCTGTAACCTTCACATGCATAATTTTTCAGGTAATCAATGATCTTACCTGACCCACTTTGTGATTTCATATACTGTTTTCCATGGTGGCTAAGGAAGCATGCGACTTCTTTCCATTAACCAGGAAAACATGGCTTACTTTTTGTCTCTCTCATTATGCCAAATTTATCTTTACAAACTGAACTTCAAGCTTATACGTGGGCTGCAGCAACAGACAGAGGATGAGTTTTTGCTCACTTTCCGTGTGCTCTACATTCTGTTTCAATCCAGATAGCCACTTCTCAAGGGGAAACTGATGTTTCTCCAAATTCCTTGGGTAAGCCATGTCCCCTTTCAGCGCTTCCCACAAAGAATGGGTAGGGACCATCCAGGCATCAATTTCTCATCACGTTTCTCCATTCTCTGTATTTTCTTATTAAAAAAAAAAAAGTGTCTTAACCATTAGGAATCATGAGTTGAAAAGACACTCATGTGCTCAGTGCTGATTTTTCATAACAAATAAAGGTTCAATGATCAAATCAGACTCATGCAAATTGGAAGTTGTATACACACATTTTATTAGTGATTTCAATGTTACAGGAAACTGGATGGCCAAGACTAAGTATTTTTTTTTTTCCTTTGGAGTTCTCTGAGACCATGAAATCTTTCTTCTCTCACATTAAGATTAACCATATTGGGTTTATTTTGAGCAACGCCTGAGGATATATGACACAGAATGAGTAATTTTATAGAACATCCTTTTATATGTCATTAATTACATTAATTACAGAGTAAACTAAATATTATTCAATGAGCTATACCTACAGAATTCTGCATGAATAGCTAAGATCATGTCACATAAAGACTCTCCATTGCCATTCTGATTGGAAATAACGTTTATGTGCTTACCACACGCCCGGTTACAAGAATGTGGTTGAGAGAATTTGCCCAAGTCATTCCTTCTCTCCCTAGTGAAGAGGACAAACAGTGTCTTCACAATGCTATCCTCAGCAAAAGGAATAGAATAGCTATCGATTTTCTAAAAATCATATAACATGGCCAATGATATGTCTTCTGTTTATTGAATGAAAGGTTCTCTAAGTCTTTTTATTATTTTGTAATTCCAATTTGGTTATATTAGAAAGTGATCTGATTTCGAAAGAAAGACTAACTTCCAATCAATGGAAGTCAAAAACTTTTTCACTCTCTTTTAACATCCAGTAATAGTTTAGAGAAAAAAAAGTATGACTATTGAGGGAAACCTTACATAGAAAGTACTTCATTTCTATGTACACAGTACCCCATGGAGATACTCAAATCTATACAACTTCATGTTCTCTCTCTCTCTCGCTCTCACACACACACACACACACACACAAACACATGTACACATGCACACACACAGTCTTACAAATAATAATGTAATATTGTCTGAGCTCGATTCATACATTCAGACAACATTTTTTTTTTTTAACCTCAAATCCTTTTGCCAGTGTATGAGTTTGAACATTTATTCTTGTTATTTTTTATGGCCGTGAAGGCAAGCAATCATAACTCAACTATATGCCATTTCTTCGGCTCTGTTGGTTAATCAGCTGAGTCAGTACCCAGCTGGATTCTGTGGCATGCTTTGATTTCACAGAGTCATTAATCTCATTCCCAACTGAGTCAAAACATTTCTAAAATCAGTGAAATCCTGTGCATTTTCATTTCCTACTTAGAGATGTACATGTTTTCTTACCGACACCCAGAGTGAGAGCCTTTAACATAAGCAGCTGGTGTTTTTGTCACTTAGTTTTAAAACTCCTTCTTTCTTATCTCTGAGTCTAATTATTCCACAGCCTTGATCTATGAGGGAGAATTTTACCTAATGCCTTTCAAGATTTTTTTAGTTTACATGTTCCTTCAATGTCCAAAAATATTAATGATGTTAAAAGAAGATACGTTAAAACTTTTAGCAATTTGTATTAAAATATGTAAAATACATCTTAAAATGGATATAAGCATATGCCTGGCTGTATTTAAGCACACACATATATTCATACATCTCACACAAAACACAAATACATGCACACAGGTTTGCGTGCATACAAATATACATATATGGAAATTTTGAAAATAAATTTATTAAAAAACTAATGTTCTTTCTAGATGTGGCCTTTATGCAATTACTTTCTTTTTAAAGATTTAATTATTTATCTGACAGACAGAGGTCACAAGTAGGCAGAGAGGCAGGCAGAGAGAGAGGAGGAAGCAGGCTCCCCGCAGAGCAGAGATCCTGATGCGGGGCTCGATCCCAGGACCCTGGGATCATGACGTGAGACCAAGGCAGAGGCTTTAACCCACTGAGCCACACCGGTGCCCCTACAATTCCTTTTCTTTATAACTTTTGCAATGTTCTATGTGGTCTACAAGGTATTTATATTGCATTTATAGTAGAAATGATACCTATGTAAAGTGTGCTATTATTTATATATGATAACAATATGATTATGGAATCTTTTGATTTGGTGTCTGAACATTGATAGTTGAATCTGAATCCAAAATTTGCATTCTATATACACATTTACAATTTCTCTGATTTTCCAAACATTTCTTTACAATATAACTGTTGTGTAACACCTGAAATGTATTTTGTAACGTGGAGAAATAAATTTTAAAGTTTACTGATAGAAACAAACTTTTTAGTATGAAAAACAACTATCTGTATTAACAATTAAAACACTGGAAACAAATATAGTGATAATAGATTTTATTAACCCTTTAGATGGGGCAAAGTGTCACATTTATTGAATGAGTAATACAGAGAATGAATTTTACAGAATAATTTGTTATTCACAACAATTATCCAAGGTAGATTAATCTCCAATGTATTTGAGGCTTAGAGAACTTAAGTAACATGAAGGAACTACAGAGCTTGGATTAAACCCAGGTTTGTGTATTTGCTTATTTATTTGTTTTAAACATCAAAAACCATTTTGTCTCAAATTACCAAGTTTGCTTTTCTACATATCTTGATGTTGCCAGGTAATAATTTTTAATTTCACTCTTCTATGTAGAGACACTATAAGAAGATATCATGATGCACATGTATGACTTAGAACCAGAAGAAGAGTAATAATACTGTATAGAAGTTGACAAACTACAGCCATCAGGTCAAATCTGCCCCTACTCAAAACCAGAATTTTTTTTCTGTATTGGATATTGAAGGGCTAGAATTTTTTTTCTGTATTGGATATTGAAGGGCTAGGTTAATTCCATTGTGTTACCTATGGCTGTTTCTCACTACAATTGCAGAGTATTTGTGACATAGACCATCTGGCCAGCTCATGTTAAGAGAGTTACTCTTTGACCCTTTACAGTAAAGGTTTCCCAATACCTGCATGATTTAAAGCCATTTGTTCTAGAATCAGTCAACTCAAGTTTAGATCAAAGAGCTGACACTTAGTTTCATAACCACAAACAACCCTCATGAAGAAATTAGGCATGATTATAGCATCCTCTTCATTGAGATGCTGGGAGAATGGAATACGAAAATTTTGAAGGCATCGTGCCTTGCCTGATAATAAGAAAATATTTATTATTATTAATATTTACTGACATGTTCCAGGCAATTTCAGTTCTATTTGGTTGAGATTATTATAAATACCTAGAGCATCAGAGTCTCTTTCTATAGAAAAAAATTTTTTTTCTTTAATATTTTCATTATATACTTCAGCAGGGTACTAATCTTTCGCCAAAAACCATTTTCTACTCATATGGTCTGGTGAATCTGGAATCTTGCTTTATTTAATATAAGTAGCATGGAATAATCTACAAACACAACATGATCATATGCCTTTTACTTTTTAAAATAATCTCTTCAGAGCTATATTTCTCATATGTGGGGATTCAATTACCACACTGTCAAAATTATGTTGTTGAAAATTGTTCAGAAACTCTAGGGAGCTGTTGAAATAGGTCCATTTTGTTCCTACAACAGGTTTACCTGCTCAGTTCTGTTGATTTTTGGTACCTACCTATATTCCTTGAAGACATTGCTGAATTCTCGCTTGAGTAAAGAGGAAGGAATAACACACAAAACCAATGGAGTCTGTTGTGGTCCACTTGCAATAGAGCAGCTTCAAACTCATCTATTATTACTAACAGCTATGTAGTAAATAGTAGAGTTTAAGCCCTGAAGGGCTTCTTCGGCACATCTGATGTGTTATATTTGTTCTTGGGACATATCTTCATTTAATTAATTTCTTATATCATGGATTTAGCAATTAGTACTCTTTTCATTCTGTGAGCTGTTTCTCTGCAAATAAAATTCTTATTTAATTACTCTTTAACCTGATAGTTGTGCAATTTCTCTACTATATAGATAGGGAAATCAAGCTTAATGTCCCCAATGTAAAACTGCTGTTTTATAAAAATCCAGGAAAATGTAATTGTTTTCATCAAGTTTTTATTCACAGACATATAATTTCAGTTTTATTTGGCCTGAATATGCAATCTGTTCAAACATGTTAGTTTTGAAAATAATTTGAAAGCACATATTTCACATCCAAAATAATTTTAAAATGTTAAACTGGTACCATTGTGTTCCCTTTCCAAGCCATTTACCAACTCCTGTTTGAGCAGTGATTTTCAAATCTTATTTATTTATTTATAGGTAAGGGGAACCCTTACTAGTTCAATATCATATTCAGCAGATTACAAGGTCTCTTTCTGTCTTTCTATTGATTTTTTTTCAACCCTTGGGCATGGTTTCTTCCTCGTTTTCATATTTTGGTTCTGTTTTTTATTAGTGTTTTGAGAAATACAGATAATTTTGAAGAATATTGCTTCACTTTGTATGGATTTTCTAACGCAATATTATTTTCTATATTCCTAAAACTTATTAAAGAACACAACCCACTGACTTTTAAAAAAATCATTTCTCCTAAAATCTCATCATCTAATACTGGTACAGAAATATGTATTTCTGTCATTCTACCCAACTGTTTCGAAGCAAAGGTTTGGGACATTCTTTAAAGGCTTTACTCCAGATTGCTTATGGATTGAAATGAAGCACAAAGAAAGGACTTGGAAAATTGTGTTGATCCCTAAAACTAGTAATTGTCTAAATGTTTATTGTAACACTGTCTCCTCTTAACATCAAAATGTACAACTGTCTCTTGGGTCTTGCTATGTTGGGGCAACACAAATATATTTGTAGACCAAAACAAGTATTTTTTAGTTAAACTCAATGAAAAGAATACATGTACATATATGAATATCTCTGCAATTCTATGTAAACAGTAATAAAAAATTAGAAGGGTAGAAATCCAATAAGAAATGGCATGCATACACACTCTCACATCAGTTACCCATCCAGGTTGTTTTATCATATTTCACTAGCCATAAAAGTCCTACTTTTTCATCACAAAATAAGACTGGAGTAAAATCAGGATGTAAATTCTGAACACTCAACACAAAGGCTTGAAAGTTTGTCTACTGAAAATGGAAGGATTAACCCCAACCACGTGTTCTGGCTAGGGAAGCCGCAAAACTTTCTTCAACACAGTTTCCAAAATGGTAGTAGCCAGGTTATAGCCACCAATATAGGATGTTGGAAAGTTTCTTTGTGGGAAGAACAGACTAACTGATAATGACATATACAATACTCTAAATAAGTGTCTAGATCAATACCACATAGCATTCACTAGATGAAGATCATTAGATGTCAAACATGCACAAGGAGTAACATAAAGAGGATTTTGGTTTTCTCTCTTATGCATTAAGCAGAAGCCACAGGTAAGCTACCATTGTATGTGGTCATTGGTGAAAAATGCAGGCCAAAACAAATGCAGAAGGAAAAGAGAATGTACAAAAGACCAAGGCAGTTAAGAAAACAAAGGACACTTTCTAAAAGAAAAATTAACAAGTTCCAAAGTATATTCTTTAAAAAACAAGACACGACACTGACTCCATGAAATAAAAGCAATATGTACAAAAGAAAAACTCCACAGAAAGTAGTGTAAATAGAAAGTTGGTACCAAAAATATTAAAATTCATCAGAGGGTGTTATTTAAAGTGAAAAGTTGGAGAGAAAAAGTCAACATGGGAAATAAAAGGAAAAATAAAAAATTAGTCTAGAATATTCACTATCTTATTGTAGAATTTCTGGAATGCAAAAACAGATTGAAGAAAATCATCACAAAAATAATACAAGAAAAATCTCTAGACAAGAAGGACATAATTTCTAGATAAAAAACAAACAAAGGAACATAACAATGAATGACTAAAATAGCAAAAGAGGCAGGAAATTACAGGTGTTCATTGCAAGAATTACCTTGAAAAAATACACGGAGAAAAAAATGTGTTTTTCAACAATGTCTGTTGCAATATTACTTATGTTAACAATTAAAAAATTGTGCAAATAGTCTTAAATGTAAAAACATAAAGCATTTTGATTTAGATATCATGCTAAATTTTAAAATGTTTTGATTCTATATGTTAAGAATGAAAAACAAATGCAGAATTCTGAGGGAGGAAATACAGGTCCTTCCCACTCTCTCTCTTTCACATATACTTTAATCAAAGTAACACATTGAGAAACTTAAGACCTTAGTTTTACACTAACACTTATGACATAAGTACATTTATCACTCATTTTGTAATGTCTAGGGTAAGTTATTAGCAGAAATTCAATTAGAGTTTAAAATAAGTTTTACTTTTACTAGAAAGATATAAAAATTATCATGGGGAAAAATTGTTTTTAAAGATTTTGTTTATTTATTTGACACACAGAGAAAGATCACAAGAAGGCAGAGAGGCAGGCAGAGAGAGAGGGAAGCAGGCTCCCTTCTGAGCAGAGCCCCCTATGCGGGGCTCAATCCCAGGACCCTGAGATCATGACCTGAGTTGAAGGCAGAGGTTTAACCCCCTCAGCCACCCAGGTGCCCTTATCATGGGAAAATTTTAAAAAACATTTAATCTTTATTAAAGTAAAATAATGAATTAGGGAAGAAATGTAAATAGCTGATTATTAAAGCATCAGTGAGCGTGAGAGTACAACAAGATTAAAGGAAAAAAAGAAACTTAAGAAAAAGTAGACCAAGTCTAACTTCTCAGCATAAATTGAAAAGTAGCTTATGCTTTTTTTTTACTTTGAATTTGTGTGTGTGTGTGTGTGTGTATCTTTAGTTAAAAGAAAATTAGTTTCGTCATATGTTAACTGTAAATATGTGTAAGCTGTATAGACACCATTATGAATAAATCCCTTTGAATATGTTTTCTTCATCTCATTTCACAAAGTATATAGTTGCCTTATTGCAAAACTATTCAGAAGGAAAAAAATAGAAGTAATTGTTGCTATGTAACCCTGTGTCCTAGACCTTTGATAACACTTCTGTTTGTATTCATTAGTTTAAAAAAAAAAAAAAGTTTGTTGACTGTTACTGAATGATAAGCATTTTTCTAGTCATTGGGTACAGTGATGAAACAGATTTAGAAGTATCTTTATTTTTACATTATTCACAGGTATAACTCCAGATAAACTTTTCTTAGAAATTGGTTAATTTGTTTCTTCCCACCGAAATGGAATGTTACTTTTACTTTGATATTTGCTTGTGTAGGCAGAGCATAAGTAATTATTAGAGTCAGATGAATTTATTTGACATTTTATTATGTTTTCACTTGTATTGTTTCCTACACACAGTTAAAGATAATTGTGTATCATCTGTAGAATACTTGAAACATAACAAGCATTGCTAAAATAAAAAAAGAATCAAAAGCATGACAAATTCACAGCATAATCATGAATATCAAAGCCTCTATTTGCTATGGCAACTAAAGTGGAAATCTCCCCTGAATGGGCAGTAAGTGTCTGACTGTCATAACTTGTTATTAAGGTCTTGTAAGCAACTTAAAAGATTATTAGAGATGTCAAAATCTATGTTTCAAAAATAATGTTTTTATCAGGAAGAATGGCGTGATGTCACAGTGTGTATTTCTTCCAGCATCACAACTGAAACAGAATATATGTAGCAGCAAAGAGCTGCAGTGATAAGCAGGCTGTGTTGGGGGTTCGCCAAGATGCATGGAGGAGACCCCTGAGATCCCAACGTAGGTGATATGGTGGGAAAAATCTGCATTGACTTGATGGCAACATCTTTTAGCCAGTGAGGCATTTACATCTTTTTCAATGTTGAATTTTGCTTGAATTGCTTTAATAAATTAAGAATGAATCTTTTATTTCAATGGGCTTTTATTTCTATGAAATGTTCTTTGTATTTTTGCCTTCAATAACCTTCTAGGAAGTTCTTTTCACAAAGAATCATCAAAGAAAAGACTTCAGTCAAACATGTTAGTACTTATGTAAAGTTATATAAACACTTAAGTCCACTCATCAACACACAGGGTAATATAAAACTTGGGGAGAAAAATATAAAATGTGATTGTGTGCATACCAAAACCAACTTGCTTAGAAATGCAATTAATATATTTTTTATTTGATTGCTCTCAGGAGACAATTCTCCACAAGTCGGTCATGTTTCCACACGTCTTAAGAACAGAGGCACTGACAGCTGCAGTTTTGCTCCAGATCATCTTTTGACAATGTTTACATAGCAATCAGCCTGGAAAGATAAGACAGAAATGTGCCATCCTGGAGAGCAAGGGGAGAGTTGTTTTGCTTTCCAGAGTAATAAAGGTCTCCCATCTTAAAGAGGGTCTAGGGAAGTTATAGCCCCTTATAAATGATTGGGACTTCCTAAGCTTGAAATCTTCAGCTTGTAAAACAAACTCTTTGTACACAGTATCCACCTGGGGAAGCCACAGTACCTTATGGAACTTGAGGGGCAAGGAGAACCAGCACAAACAATGTTCTCTGCTGTAAAATGAAGTCTTTTGTCTCCGACCCAAGAATCTCATGTTTTCTGCCAGCATCCATGAAACTGTGTCAGGTTAACTTTATAGTTTACAAATAGACCAAACATCTAAGACCTACCATATTTATTTACAAGTGACATTTAAAAATCTGGCACAACGATTCTCATGTACATTGGGAAACAATTTATAATGTCCTCCTGGAGGACAAATAAAAACTAAATTAAGACTTTATTAATTACAGAAGTTTCCCCCCTCAGTTATAATAATTCTTTACAGCAAAGTTGGACAACTTTTTTTCTAGAAAGAGCAGATATTAAATATTTTAAGCGTTATGGGCCATATGGTCTCTGTTGCAACTACTGAAGTCTATCACTGTAGTGTGTAAACAGCCCCACAAAATGTATAAATGAAGATAAATGAACACATCTTTCAGGTCATTCATTTTGTTGATGTATGATAGTATTCTCAGGATTTTTTGTATTTTTGTGGCACCAGTTGTAATGTTTCTTCTTTCATTTCTAATTTTATTTGACTCTTCCCTCTTTCTCTTTGTTTAGCTAAGATGCATCAGTTTTGCTTACCTTTCCTAGCCCCTCTCATGCAGCCCACTCTACTGACACTGGCAAGTGGTCTTTTATCTCTAATCTCCCTCTCCCAATTTGACCTGCCTATGCCTTCCACTGTTGACTTTCTAATACACAAATTATACGCATATTATAGTATTGAAATCTTGAATACTTGTAGTGTGTTCACAGGATTCCATTTGCAATACTAAAACAGATACTCTATACTGAGCTCTTGCCACACCATTCTGTGCTCCACAGCCAAACCATGAACTTTTAAATCTTTTTGGAAACAAACTCATGCTGTTCCTTTTAAGTACAATATCATCCCAAATCCTCTTGTCTATTTCATGTCTTCCTATTTAATGGTTCCTCCATTCTGTGGCTTTGCACATCATCTTACCTATTCTGATCAAATGAATTCTACCTTGGAAAGAGACAAGATACCCTTCAACAGACGAATGGATAAAGAAGATATGGTCCATTATACAATGGAGTATTATGCCTCCATCAGAAAAGATGAATACCCAACTTTTGTATCAACATGGATGGGACTGGGTGAGATTATGCTGAGTGAAATAAGTCAAGCAGAGAAAGTCAACAATCATATGGTTTCACTTACTTGTGGAGCATAAGGAATAACATGGAGGACATTAGAAGAAGGAAAGGAAAAGTGAGTTGGGGGAAGTCAGAGGGGGAGACAAACCACCAGAGACTGTAGACTCCAAGAAACGAACTGAGTGTTTTGGAGGAGAGGGAGGGGTGGAGGGATGGGTGAGTCTGGTGGTGGGTAGTAAGGAGGGCACATATTGCATGGAGCCCTGGGTATGTTACATAAACAATGAATCTCAGAACACTGCAAAAATAAAATAAAAATTTTAAAGAAAAGATACTTAAAAAAAGAATTCTACCTTATTTGTAATTCTGTAACGTTTTAAAGTCATAGTGATGGCAGTTATGATACTGTATCATGTGTTTGTCTTCCCTGATAGAAAGTAAACCTTTGTGGACTTCTCTTTCTCCTAATCCAAAGCACTGGGTGCAATGCCAGACCCATAACAAGTATTCATTAAATGTTTGTTGAACTGAATGGAATTTTTTACCACATGCCTGTCACTGCTAAAATACTTGATTCATTTCCTGTGTTTTTCAGAGCTCTTTTTATCTATATTAAAGATGCATTGTTTTTGTTCTTGTCCTAACTCCAAACATATTCATCATATTAAACTAGCTCCTAAAGCCCAAGGCCCATTCAAAAAGAATTTCAAATGTTGGATACATTGAACAAATACGTATTTAGCAATGACTGTGTACTTAGCATTCTGCTAAGCCTTGCAAATAAAATCATAGACAGGTTAGAGAGATCCCTGTGGTATGTATTTTTCTAGAAGATACTATCTTGACATACAGAAGAAAATTTAAGATTTGCTACTTGTTGTGAAATCTTGGGAAGTTTACTGTATTTGCATAAGTCTTCTTGTTCTTTAAAGCTGAGTTAATAATAGCTCTTGTTTTCTTTGGTCTCAGTAATAATATGATGAGTGAACATATGTTAAGTACATTAATTGAGCAAATGCTGAATGAATATTAGCTCTTATGACTGTTATTTTTGTATCGATGTTGGTGATAATGAATAGTAAATCAAAGGGAAAACAATGGCACTCACATTATAATAAACCAAGCAACATTTTTGGGGGGTCAATTTTATGTTAACACATTTATAAGGGAAGTTTTATTTTAAAGTGTTTAGTTAGATGTCTTTGAGCTGGTTTTCTGGACATAACAAGTCACTTTGGGCCAATTTTGGTCTTGTCCCATTGTCTAGTACAATGAATAAGTACATAAATAGGAATCAACATTGAGTGATTTTGAATTGAATTAATCAAATGAATTAATCATTATCAAGTGGGAAGTTTTGTTAGTTATTGTTTTCCTAAAGACACGATTATAACTTGGACAAGATTCTGCCTCTTCACTTTTACAAGCAAAGTTTACTGCTTAGAAGTATTGCAAAAGTTTGCATAGTATCTAGAAGCACTTTGATAGGAAAAGAAGATTCCTTCTTTTTTCTTAGAAAAAGCTGGTGATTGAATTGAGGTCTCCAGTTCTTTAACCTACATGACCTACAGAGAAGAAAACATTCTCTTTTATCTAATAAGAAAAAAATCTCGGTGGAAGATCTAGAGAACTGGAGAAATTCCTGGAGAAATAAGAAGCTTCAGATGACACGTAGTGTAACTAAAATATGTTTTATAATGCAAAAATTTTAAAGTAGATCTGTTTCATAAAGTTAGGTTGAGACTGAATCTATAAACCATTTTAATAAATATTTATACTTGTCGCAATCCAGTTCATTTAGTTCAATAAATATTTGTTAAGCTTAACTATGTCCAAGACTCTATAAAGGCCTCTGTGAATACAGCCGTGAATTACATTGGTCTGTCCTTACAGTTTTCGCTGTGTCCGAGGGAGACAGGCAATGTACCAGGTACACATGGTTATGGGCATATATAGACAGGTATGTAATCAAACAAAAATGGGATATGTTAACATTCCTGGAAGTGTTAGAATCTGAGTTCTTTTTTTTTTTTTAAAGGTTTTATTTATTTATTTGCCAGAGACAGAGGGAGAGAGAGCGAGCACACGCAGACAAAGAGGCAGGCAGAGGCAGAGGGAGAAGCAGGCTCCCTGCCGAGCAAGGAGCTCGATGTGGGACTCGATCCCAGGACCCTGGGATCATGACCCGAGCCGAAGGCAGCTGCCCAACCAACTGAGCCACCCAGACGTCCCAAATCTGAGTTCTTTTTTAAAAAATATTTTTATTTACTTATTTGACAGAGAGAGACACAGCAAGAGAGGGAACACAAGCAGTGGGAGTGGGAGAGGGAGAAGCAGGCTTTCCGCTGAGCAGGGAGCCCAATGTGGGCTTGTGATTGCAGGACCTGGGATCATGATGTGAGCTGAAGGCAGACGCTTAAGGACCGAGCCACCCAGAAGTCCCTATAATTTGAGTTCTAAAGAATGCCGAGATGGACTCATGGCAGGAAGATGTGCCAGAGTCAGGCATTCCTGACTTCCTGGGTAACATAAGCAAAGCTGAGAATGAAGACTGAGCTGTGTGAATTGGATTCAGGGAGTCTGGTAGCATCGGAATACATATAGGGTGGTATTGTGGTGCATAAGTCAACAAGGGCCAGGCTTTTGTGTGGCTTACGTGATCTGCCATGCAGTGTGGCTTCTCACATGTAAATATGAAAGCAAGGGCACAGCGGTGCCAGACTTACAGTTTCTTCAGAATCATCATGCACCCTGAGTAAAAAAAAGGTGGACTGAAAGGGTCTGAGACAAGGAGCTGGGAAGCCCACAAATTCATTACTGTGGGACACTGCATGACTGTGACGGCAAATTAGAATAAGGAGAAAGAAGGAAGAACTGCCTGGAGAAATTGCTGAGAACTTTGCTCGAGTTAATGATTGACGGGATGCAGGAGGTGGCTGACAGGCCAGGTTCCAAGTTGACTGCCAAGTTTATAACTTGGGTAAATTGGAGAATGATGGTTCTGACTACTAAAAGAGAAACTAATTAATGGAAAATAGGTTTCACTATTTGAGATGAGCATGTGGGTATCCATTTTCAAACTGCAAAAATCGCAATCACAAAAATCACTCATTTTTGAGAATTCATGTCAGAGAAACTCTGAGGACTTTTTAGTGTCCTCACTGTATCCTCAACATCCAGACTTTGACATAAAAATTGTAATGTTATCTTCAGGAAAATTTAATTTTTTCTCATTAACAAACAGTATTATAAAATATAGTACTCAAGTATTATTTTCTATTTTTTCTCTTTTTAAAATATTTTATTTATTTACTTATTTGAGAGAGAGAGAAACAGCACAAGCAGAAGGGGCAGAGGGAGAGGGACAAAGAATCTGAAGCAGACTCCACAATAAGCATAGAGTCAGTACTGGGCTCGATCCGGGGATCCTGAGATTATGACCTGAGCCAAAACTAGAAGTCAGGTCTTAATCCACTGAGCCACCTACGTACCCCTAAACTATTATTTTCTATATTTAAATTTAATCAACAGAAACTTTGGGAAATGTTGTTTTCAATCTTTAAGGGCCCACATATTATTCTTGATTTTGCCTCTTGGCCACAAAGCCTAAAATACTTACTGTTTGGACCTTTACAGAAAAAAGTTCCCAACTGCAAAGTTCCTACTCAAATTATATGAAGGATTCTATTAATTGGTATGAAAAAAAAAAAACAAACAGAAAACTCTAGGAAATCGAAATACTTTATTAGGAGCGTCACAAAATAAGTTATCTAAATGACCACTAAAACATATACAAATATGCCCACCCTAATTAGTGATCAGGAAAATGCAAACTAAAATCACAAGCAATAATGCCACACACATATTAAGTTTGGCAAAAAAACTGAAAAACCTTGTCAAAATAAGTGATGGTCAGAGTTTGGAGGCAAATAATTCTTGTTATTCACACACTCTTTTAGTAGAATTCAGACATGTGCACAGAATTCAGAAATAGTTTTTCATTATGTAGTAGATTTGGAGAAGTGTTTCCCCATCATAGAAGTTCTGCTCTTCCACAAATACTCTAGGGAAATTTTTGTTCAAATGCATTAGGAGACACATTAATAAACGTTCATAGTAGCATTGTTTGAAATAGAATACTGAAGATGATGAAATTAAATAAAATAGATCACCGTATTTTCATATCACGGAATAGTAGTACTCCAGTGAAAATGAAAGATTATTTACATGTGGCAACAAAATGAGTAGGACACGTGAGCATACACGTCTACACACAGACATACAAAATGTTGGGATGAAAAGGCACAGAACCTCATTTTTTTAAAAGTTCAAAATCAGGCAAAATTTAGATATATTACTTTAATACAAAGAAATAAATGCTAAAGTGAAGAAAGCTAATTGCACTCAGAGTGTTGGCCCACGTGGACTTGGGTACAAACTAGAATGGAGATTGCTCAGGTGATAACTTCAGAATTATTCATTGAACTGCTCGTGTATGTTTATTTTCTGTGTCAACACCCTGAAAAATAACTTAGTCAATGCTTGCATTTTATACACTTGGGTTTTCATTTCATGTCTCATATAAAGGTTGCTGCTACATTTTCATGGAGAAAATCCCAATTAGTTGATACATGGTTTTCCTCCAAAGGAATCATCCATACTTCTTCCTGGAGTGCTGGGTGGATTATTTTAAAATCCGATGGCAATATTCTGAGAGCAAGAAGCAGCAGAGGGCCAAAGAATTTCAACATTGAGTCTCTGCACTTTTATTCAATACTCTTGTTTTTAATAGATACCTTATCTGACCCTCAGCTGGTTTCTTAAATCCCAAGCTGTTGGCTTCATCGTATCCAAAGACCAAATTTAACTTGTTGTTGTTGTTGTTGTTCTTAGGAATAAAAGTATGTGTTATCGGCTGTGCAATAAAGGTGAAATGATGTAGATCTGAGTTTGTTATTACCATTTTTGAGCCTATTTACGTCCTCATTCATTCACTTGTTAAATCTTATCATATCCATAAATTATAGATATCTGTTGTTAATTCCTGAGATACTTCAGGGATCTGAAGTGGAGAGACTTCCTAAAACTTCTCTAATGGCTTAGGTTTTCATCTTTGTCCCTCTATTAAATCAGATGCCATACATCCATTTACTTCCTGGCTTCAAAATTTTGTTTGCATTACTTGACTTCTGTCTTCTCTTTCTTTTATTTTTAAAATTTGGGAGGAGGGGAGTTCCTGCCTTTTTTTTTTTTTTTCTATCATTTCATTGGGATTTACTGAAGAAAGAAAAATGAACATGCATTATTCACTTTGAATTGTTAAAATTCACTACATTACTCATTTTTCAAAATCCAATCCATTTTAAGAAGCTCATTTGTTGATATGCTGCATTGTCTTATTTAGATATGGTGGTGAACACTTTTCTTTCTTTCTTTCTTTCTTTTTTTTTTTTTAGAGGAAGAGCATGCGTGGTGGTGGGGCAGAAAGGGAAGAAGGAGAGAGAGAATCTCAAGTAGATTCTACATTCAATGTGGAGCCCAACAAGGACTAGAACTCACAACCCTGAGATCATAACCTGAGCTGAAATCAAGAGTGGGCTGCTTAACCAACTGAGCCACCCAGGTGCCCATGATTATTTTTCTTTGGATATCCCAATCCTTAGACACTTGAGATATTTTCTGGCGAGGTCCAGTTTTTAATACATCACCTACTACGCTTCTTCTTCCATAACAAGTTCTACTGATCATACATTAATCATTAAAATGTTTTGTTCTCTACTCTGAATGTGCTAAAATTAAATGACTGAGTGGGGATAGACACATGAATATTTATATCACTGAAACAGTTCATTGATGCCCTTTATTTTCTATATTAATGCTGGAAATAAGACACTGCTATTAGGGCTTCCTCCATAGACTGATCTCTGTTTCTCACTTTCTATTTATGACATACGGTTCTGCCTTAGATACAAGAATATTGATAGTTAGTATACACATTAGACTTTTGTACTTTAAACTCCAATAAATGATATCATCTTATATTAGCTAATGTAGGTTTAAAGGGGCTGTGTCTGTTAGATTAAATTTTCTTAGGAATGGATGTAAGCATTTCATTACTCCTCATAAATTTGGTCTCTTTTTATACAATATTTCATATTTTGGGAGCTTAGTTAGGTCTGGATATTTCAAGATGTACATGGGCTTTAATTCAAGAGAATGTATTCATTTGTAGATGAATAATAAGTAAATGGGCCAGCTCCATTCTGTGCTATATTATCTTTTTAATTGCTAGCTATTACCACAAATTACCACCATCATTTTGATAAATACCTATAATTCCTTAAATTTTTCCAAGCTAAAGTGATTATTTGCATAAGGAACAAATTATTCAAAATAGCTTTAGTACAGGGCATTAATACAAAAATCCACACTAATAATGTGATGGTGAATGAGAGTACAACTAAATAATTCAACTATAGTAATGTGAAAACAAGAATTTTCAGGGAGATACAGATAAAGTCATTTATAAATAAATAGATGAATGCAACTTCTGAAAAAGACCATGCAATGAATATTTTCCCCAAATGTATATAAATTGGGAAGCAGAAAATTATCCCTGTATAAAATGAACTGCACTAAAACAATTGTCACTGTACTTGGAAACTTCATTAGATAGACTATTTTACTTTTATTATTTTAGGCACAGTTATATGTAATGACTCTTTTCTTTATATTTTCTGGCAAAAAAAGGTCACCAGGTACATAACCCTGAACATAGTCATCAAAAACTAGGCTTTATTGCTTTGGTGGTTGGACTAAAGTATGAGAAAGTATGAACCAGAGATTTATGCATTATAATGAGTCTGGCAACATTTAGAATTAACTGGCAATATAATGTACTGACAATACAAGAATATGACTCACTTTTAAGTTATTTCTGTTGCCAGAGTGTTAAAAGATGACCAGTTTTAGATTATTGTATCCAAAATAAAGACTCTTTTTTTGGTTTCATTTTCCTATTTAGTATTTATTATTTACATTTTCTCTTAAATTGCAATTCAATGAAAATTTCAAGAAATGATTTTAACAATATGCTAAAAATAGTTACAGGGTTTCTTAGCTAGTTACTCGATTTCACTTATGCTGAATTTTAAACAAATAAGAATCATCCAGAACAGACACCAAAAATCAGGCCAGCAATAGTAAAGGATAGTCATAGCCTTTGTAACGGAGGTGTTGTCATTGCAATTAATGGGTATGACACTCAAGTCGATTTTTTCACCTCTAGTTTTCATTTGATGTGGACACACATGCTTGAGTGTGGAAATAGAAAAGTGGAACTTTCTAATTGACTTATTTCTGGAGGTTCTGGCATTTGTCCAAAAGCTCCTAATGTTTCAGAGTGCTAAAAAATGAAAGCTGTATTTTTTTTTATCCATTTTCACATAAAATTTAGCCCACTGGTCTCACTGATCATGGTAATAGTTACTCAAAGTGAACAATGTGGGTTGTTGAAATTGACACCACCTGAAATGTGGTCTAAGCTTTAAATTCATGGGATATCATTTTTCCCATGGTTGCTATTCTGTACATGCATTGAGGGAAAAAAAAAGAGTCTACTTTAACACGTATCATTATAGCAATCATAAACAAACATTTATAGAGAGTCTAATATTTACAAGGCACTGGAGACTTCATTATACCAAGAGGAAAATATGTCACAATTAATTACATATAATTTGATGAAAGTTATTACACTTAAGTAAGTAAAATAATGGAAACACAAAGCTAGCAACCAAATCTCACTGGGGAGATAAGGCCAGGATTGTCAGTGTCATTAAAGGTAGTATTCGACCTTGGTATTTACAGATTGGAGTTTTTTAGTGAGAGACAGACTCAGAGCAAAGGAAAGAATACAAGTAAGTGTACAGATACAGGACGACTATTGGACTACTTTTTTACAATACATGACAAATGAATTCAGAGAAAAGTAATTGAGTTTATTTTTTTAACTCAGTAACTCACATTACAGAAAGCAACCACTCCTTTCAAACTTAGATTCCCAGAACCCCTAAAAAAGCAGTGGGCAGCTACTGTGGTGGTTAGAAGGCCAAAATGGAATTATTCAGAAATAGTGAGAATATTGCACATTTTCTTGGAATATTCTGAATTCTCTTGTGTTTTTCAGCAAATTTCCCCAGCCTTGTTTAGTATTTCTTAGCTACTCTCTCTGCCTCCCAAAGCTGTCTTCTGACCATCATCTGGGATAATGATGTCTTACAAATAAATGAATTATTTTCCCCCAAAAACTGCTATGTCTTTGTCTTAGAAGATGACAACTCATGGCTTTCAATGAATTTATCATGATTCAAAAAGTTTAAATAATGTTTAATAGACTGTTTAATGGTAAAATTTAAATAATCAAGTAATGGAGCTCTCTACTGTCAGTTTTTCAAAACATACACACAGGAAAATAAACAAAATATAAATATAAACACGTTTTATATAAGTATTTATATAAGACACATTTTATATAATACTTATATAAATATAAGTATTAGACACATTATAACAAAATAGAAGTGTAGACACAGTTTTTTTTTGCCATTCTGTATACATCTGAGTAATGAGATTCGAAATCAAGAATTGGAATGTTATCCTTGTCTTAGTTAAATACTCACCTTCAACTGTTTCCCAAGTGGAAGCACAATCCTGACTCCTGCTTTGAGCATATATATATGGACTTATAAAGTAATTCTCTTTTGATTCTGCATTGTTTCCCTTAATATTATTTAACTCAAAAAGTTAACATGTTGTTCCAATTAGTTTTACTGCTATAATAGTACTCCATTACAATATTATTTTTTTAAATTTAGCCTAGGGTGAAAGGATATTAGAAGAGAATTTTTCATTTTACTTACTACAAATATTCATCTTATGAACAATTTCTTATATGTCTTTGTTGAATATTTTACATATTTCTGTTGTATATCTTTCCAACTTTATAAATTACTTTTCCCTGGTAAGCCAATACATATTTGGAGTTTGTTGTGATTTTTTGTGTAAAATAAAAACACATTCTTTGAACTGAAATAGTGAGAAAAAATAGCATTGAATCACCTTTCTTTCTGGATAAATTTAAATTTTAGAAAGACAAAGAAGTTCAATCAGGAGCAAATAAATTGGCTTCCCCATGAAGTAAATCCAATGTACAAATTCAAGAAAATGAAAAACCTTAAAGATCCATTTCATAAATCTCTCACTCTTTGCTTTTTTTCCAGAAAGTGTTCATTATGAATATTTGCAACACAATAATACAGTGAGCTCCTTTCAGTGTAATTATTTTATTACAGAGATTAGACCTAAACTTTAAGATGCAGCAAAAACTGAACAGGTAGCTTGTACTTCCATAATATTATCAACATTCACTTATTGAACAGATCAAATAAATTCTTTGGAAAGCTTTCACTGTGCACAAATATTGACTTGGGCCTAAAGGAATTAATTTTTTTTTAATTAAGGTCACTGTTGGAAATATCTGAATGTTATAGAAAAGTGGGTCTATACTTCTTATGAATAATGTGCCAATATTTGGGATTTTATTTTTGTTTTCGTTCCACTATTCTTATAGTTGATGCACACGAGTGATCTTAATAATTTATAACATTTAGTCTGCCTCATAATTGATTACTTTATTATTAACCTCACAGCAAAAATAATTAACTGATTTCCAAGTAAAAAAATATATATATATTTTTTTTTTTAGGGAGAAAGAGAGAGCGCATGAGTGGAAGGGAGGGGCAGAGGGAGAGAGAGAATCTTAAGCACAGCTCCACACTCCGTGGGGAACCCCATGTGGGGCTTGATCTCAGAACCCTGAGCTCATGACCTGAACTGAAATCATGAGCCAGAGACTTAACCAAATGTACGATCCAGGCACCCCTAAAAGTGTTTTTTAGCTAAGAATACCGTGCCAAGAGAAGAAACAGTTTTAGCCGTCAGCTGTGGTTTGTTATTATACTTTAACATATAAAGTGATTGAAAAATGTAGATTCTTATCTTGGAAATGGTAATTGCTGTTGGCTTTTAGTGTATTTTATCTAAAACGTTTTGCAGAAACTAATACAATGATCATGTGCAATTTCAAAATCCCAGGGACTAGCAGGGGGCAAGGCTCCTCTTGTCTCAGTTCTCAGTGATGGAGTCTTTCCTTTCATCACGAAGGCAAATTTAACTTGATTTGGGGACAAATGAGTAAAATAGACTTTGCATTTGAGCTAAGTCAGTCAAGCAAACCTATGGGTCATAGAATTGAAGCACATTATCGGCATTCCTACTGGGGATTAGAACAAAGCATCTTATGGAAATAATGTGTTAATTTGCCTCACTTTACTATTGTTTTCTGTACACGTATTTTTATCGAGAGCGTCTCAGGTGTCTGTAATTATGAGATGCGTGAAGCTTATGAACATGGCATATAGCGCTCTTCCGGCCGGCACCAAATAGTGAGTCTATCACAAGTTAAGGTCCTTGTGGCTTTACACCTTTTACCTCCATTTTGTTTTGTTTTGATTTGTTTTTCATTACAAAAGGACACAAAAATAGAACAAAGTCATGGGTTCTCATGAGCTATAGAAAAAAAGCTATACAGTGCTACAAAGGCACTTACAATAATAATCATTATGACTGTGGTGGTGGTAGTGGTGATGGTTCCCCAAAGATTCAAACACTCCTGGGGCTTTTGCTCCAAATCACCCTAATAGCAGCATCCTCTCCACAACATTTTAGTATGATGTTGAGGCAATCCATTAAGACCTGGCTGGCCTCTGCACAATTCAGACCCCCTTCTGTCCCGCCACAGTGGTTTCTCCTTGCCACAACTTTGGAATCGGACTTTGTTTTTCCTACATGCGTACTCTCCATCATTGTTCCTTCACAGTCTATATAATACCGGAATAGGAAGAGTTTAGTTCTCTAAACACACAGTGGAGAGAATTTAGGAAAACCTAGTATTTTATCCGAATGTTCTAGTCCATTAGAATATGTTACCATCAGTCATTATTTACTTATTTTCCAGTCAGAGGTGAAATACCAGATGTTCTGAGATTAGAGAGGCACTTCTCCATATGAATTTCTACATGTAAAACTGCCAGCACTCTGGGTGCCTGGGTGGCTCAGTGGGTTAAGTGTCTGCCCTCAGCTCGGGTCATGATTCCAGAGTCTCCAGATTGAGCCCTGCATCAGCTGGGGAGTCTGCTTATCCCTCTCCCTCTGCCTTGCCTCCAGCTTGCTCTCTCTCTCTCTCTTTCTCTCAAATAAATAAGTAAATAAAATATTTTAAAAAAAGCAGTAGGCACACCTGGGTGGCTCAGTGGGTTAAAGCCTCTGCCTTCGGCTCAAGTCATGATCCCAGGGTTCTGAGATCAAGCCCCACATGGGCTCTCTGCTCAGTGGGGAGCCTGCTTCCTCCTCTCTCTCTGCCTGCCTCTCTGCCTACTTGTGATCTCTGTCTGTCAAATAAATAAATAAAATCTTTAAAAAAAAAAAACAAAAACAGTACTCCTTTCCCTGAAAAAATAATAAAAAAATAATTAAAATTTCATTTTGGGTAACAGAAATTTAATATATGCAAGACATAAATAATTTGCTCCCACTCTGCTTGGTTTGTCCACACGGTCCTAACATGAAGCTTTGAGAAAGATGATATTTTATTTTTTTATTATCCATATTTGCCAAAAATTATGTTTTAGGACATTTTACCATATGAAAGATATTTCTTGTCAGCATTAATATAAGCATTTTGAAATACGTCTAAATAATGTATTTCATCTCTGATTAATTCTTCAGCTTTTAAAAGTTCACATAAATATTCAAGTGTTACTAAATTGTATTTAAATATCAAGGAAAAATAATAGAAATGATTCTGAGTTATCATAAGTTATATTGTGCTGTGAAAAAATAAAGTTATTATTTTGATGGTGACATATTAAAATAATTTCCATAAATAAACTTACAATAGAAAGATACATAGGAGTAAAATAATTTCAGCAACAGAATTTTGTTATGTTTAGAATATACTCAATTTAAAACCAATAAAATAAACAGCATATAATAGAATTTAAAAAAACAAACATACACTTTTAAGACATTATTTGGGCCAGGGGGCATATAGTATCATGATCAATTATTCTCCATCAAATTTAGAAATCAGTTTCAGTGGGTAATTCTGGGTAAATAAGACATTCTTTATAACCAATCATATAAACAATATAAACTTGACAAAATGTAAATCCTTGAGGAAAATAAGGAACTTACTGCATATGCAATAATACTATTTGATACACACAAGCACAACGAATGAATTTAATGAATTTACTGGCTCATTAAACTGTCCTTTTCTGAGATAACAAGACCAACAAACCATTCTGGTTCTATCTGGTTGCTATCTGGCAACAGATAGCACACAAAGTAACTAAAACGGGTTCTTTACACTAATGTATGCGAAGTATGACTAATTGCTCATACATGTTTTCCTAAGTACAAAGAAAAAGTGTTATCATGATACTCGGTAAGCTTAATTTGGGAAATTCACCATCTTTTCACCATTGTTCAATCCTTGGAAACTTGTGTAAATATTTTACATAGTTCTAGGATAGTGCATTAGGCACTACCCTCAAAATAAATGTGTTGGCTAAATCCAAGCTGAGAAAAGCATCAAAATTAATTTACAATATAAAATTGGAAAGGGAGCAATTGTGGTTCCAGGAGACAATTTAACTCCCCACTAGAATATATTGTTCATTATCACAAGACCACACTTTTCCAGAACTCCTATTACTATTGATGATCTCATACAATGAAAAAGGCATTCTATTTAAAAATAATGATAATAAGCCAATTTTTTTCTTTTGAAATAACAACCTATTTCAGCAAAGTTGTCTGCTGGAAAAAAATAAGTTGAATATACAGCAAATACACAAAATTGTTTCTGAAAGAATAAGCCCTCTGAATCAAAATACTGTTTTCTCTTTTCTTTACTTTTTTTATACCTTTACCAAAAGTAAGCTTGAAAAAAGAAATAGAAGCGTTTTTCATGATTACCCTCTCACTCTTGATATTATCCTAGGTTCCTGATGATAAGACCAGGTGCTCTAAATCTGGCTCATTGCTTAGAAAAAGACAGGAAAGGATCTTAAAGCATTTTATT
The DNA here is from genome assembly GCF_964662115.1 of Mustela nivalis. NCBI lineage: Eukaryota > Metazoa > Chordata > Mammalia > Carnivora > Mustelidae > Mustela > Mustela nivalis. Next base: position 28,781,622 of record NC_139033.1, on the reverse strand, counting down.
AGTGGAGAGAATGCTGCAATTTCTTCTCCAGTATATTCTTTAATTTAAATTTCATTCCTTAAAAAGCCCACGAATACCCTGTAGTGAAATACAGATAGTAATAAAAAGTGCAAAATGAAGGAAAGCTACACTTTCCGAAGAATTCAAGCATTGTGCTAATGTGCTCAGAGGTTTTATATGGACGGCTAACCGCTTATGTGCCAACCCAGAGAATTCCCGTGCCGACCAACACTCACAGGCCTGTGATTTTCCTTTTTCACCTCGGTCAATCTTTTATGTCAGGCTATCAAATATTACTTTTAGGACCCCACCAAATGTAATCAACTCTCTTTCTAATTAAAATGTTCTTTGTGCACACCTCAATACATGTGCTCCAATAATTCTTGGATGAGGAAATAGCCTCCTTCAATAAACTGATTCTATTGTTTTTTTGTTCTTTTTGTGTTCTCTCGCCCTTCCTTTCTTCCTTCCTTCCTCTCACTCCTCCTTTCTTCTGTCTCACCTTTACTTCTTCATTTTTCTCAAATCTTCTAGAATGTAAGTTTTCCCAGTGAATATTGAACATTGCCATGAAAACAGGACCCCTTATCTTGAGACTAACAACCACAGAGGCTCACACGTCCTGAAACCTGCATCTAGAATTTCTCCTTTCCATTGTAGGGCGTTCTAATCTAGTCTGGGGGACAGAAACATTTCCCTATTTTGTTTTTTAGCTTGTGTTGCTGCAACAGAAGAGAAATGTGTTCTGAGACCAAAGGCAGCTTTTTGCTCTTAAGGGTAGCCCCTCCCAGAAAAGAATTAAGGGTCCTTCAGTATCATCCTTTAGTGAAAAGCAAACACATTCCACAAATGTCTGCTAAACCCTAACTCACGGATTTAGTGGTCAGAAAGCAAGGAATCATTTTCTTATGGCACATAATACCTTTCAAAAGAAGAATTCAAAATATTAGTAATAATTTCTGCTCTGCCCAAAAGAGTAATGTATGAGAAAAAAATACAGAAACTACATAATCCAATGTTTTATCCAAGGAGTAAAAAAGCATAGAAAAGTACAAGAGGCAATATAGTTTATTGGCCCACAATCCATTTTACACCCAAAATTCCTGAAGCTCCCAGAAAGTATGTCAATTGCCGTGGGCCAAATAGTTAGAAAATGACACACTTGGAATTGGAATGCCGATCTTTTGATTTCTGTTCCAAAATGCATTCAGCAATACTATATTATGCCCTTTATGATATCCATCATCAGAATATTCCCAGGGTCAAAGAAAAAATTATACCAGATCAAACTAAACAAGCAAAGAAGACTTGACTTAAGGCTGTTATCATAGGCAGAAAGGCCAGAACTGAGCCTCAGCTCTACTCTGTGGAAATGTGAGGCAGTAAGTGTTTAAGAAATCGGGGTAAGGGAGAGATGGTAAGCCATTTGTGTTAGCTAATTGGTTTTACAACCTAGAGCAGGCTGAGGTCAGACTCCATCCCTCCCCACCCCTCACAGAGGCTGGGAGATAGGGGGGTCCTTTCCCTTGATGATTTACATTTCAAAGAGAAAGACAACCCTGGGATGTCAAACTAGCAATGAGGCTTGAAAATTTTTCATCTCAAAGGTGCATGGAGAGAATGTACAATTAGGAGTTTTCTACAGTAAATTATCCAAAAAAGGGAGATTGAAAGCCCAGAGTCAGGATGAAGCCTGGCTAGTGCTTAGTCCAGCTGAGAAGACACTTCCCACCATCTTTGTCATTAGTCGTACTTGGAAATGAAATTATGGTTGTATTAAAAGTAGTAACTCAAATTTATTCACCTTTTCCATTCATCTGCATATTTCTGCATATTAAACTCCCCTCAATAGTTGCAAGTGTTATTTTTTTTTGAATAATTTCTAAATTTGTCTTCATCTATTCAGACTGCTCTGACAAATACCACAGACTCAGTAGCTTTTATTTATTTATTTATTTATTTATTTATTTTTTAAGATTTTATTTATTTGAGAGAGAGACAGTGAGAGAGAGCATGAGCGAGGAGAAGGTCAGAGAGTGAAGCAGACTCCCCATGGAGCTCGGAGCCCGATGCGGGGCTCCATCCCGGGACTCTGGGATCATGACCTGAGCCGAAGGCAGTCGTCCAACCAACTGAGCCACCCAGGCATCCCCAGACTCAGTAGCTTTTAAACAGAAATTTATTTCTCCAGTTTTGGAGGCTGGACGTCCAAGATCAGGGTGTCAGCATGACCAGTTTCTGCTGAAGGCCTTCTTTGGGGTTGCAGACTACTAGCTTCTCACCGGGTTCTCACAGGGGGCAGGGATGAGGGAGATCTCTGGGGGTCTCTCTCACATGAGCACTGATTCCATTCATAAAGCCTCCACCCTCACGACCTAAGCACCTCCCAAAGGTCCAGCTCCAAAACCCATCCCCCTGGGCATTAGAATCTTAGCATGTGAACTTGAGGTGGATGGGGAGGGCACACACAAGCATCCAGACCATAGCACGGCCCGGTAAGAGCACAGAAGTGCCCGGGTATCCTGTCAGGTCCTTCCACTCCAAAATCGTCCACCTCCCCACACGGGTGCTGCCTGCCTGCTGAATTCCTGCTGCCGGCCTTCCCGAGGGTATTGATTCCTTCTCCACGGTGCTGTCTCCCAGGGGCACCCCCTGAAGCTTGCAAGTACCGTCATGTCTCCATCAACCTTTATTTTGCTGGATTCACATCTTTTTGCGGCCGCACGTCGCATGACATTGCCAATACCTTACGTTCAGCATCTCCTCTTCAAAGAAAATGTCCTGAAGCATCTCCAGGATTGAGAACTAGGAAAGTAAATGTACCATCAACAAGTTTTCCAGGTAATGTCACGAAGGGGTGGGCTTCCAAAATCTAAAGCTTATTCAAGTCGCTTACATTATGAAATTCACTGAGACCGATGTTTACTCTGAATTCTACATCCTGCCTTGTGATTATGGAACGTCATCATCATGAGGCAGCTATAGGGACTAGCATCTGGTAGAGTAATTTTAGTCCCTTTAATAATTATAATTGCTACTACATATTGCTCATTTACTCTGGGTGAGGCCCTGTATCAAGGGCTTTGTTTGCATCATGCTAATGACTGTGTTTAGAAGAAAGAAACACTTAAAGCATTTATGGGAAAGTGAGACTCCGCTGAGTGGATAGAAAACAGTGATGTGCTGGGAGGGAGCTCGATCCGGCTGTGTGGTTGTCGTTGTGTTTCTCTCCACGGTACAGCCCTCTGTTTCTCTTTTGTTGTTTTCCTATCTTCCTGAAGACTTTGGGATCTTTATTACAGAAGAATTAGAACCATGGCATATGCATCAAAATGTACACTGTTGATTTTATATGTCTGTAAAGATCTATCATTGTTTTTCATTATTTTTGTGCCTTTAAATAAATATTTTATTTTAGAATAGTTTTAGATTTACAAAATCTCTGCAAAAACGTTACAGAACCTCATATGCCCCTCTCAAATTTCCCTATTGTAAACCTTTTACATTACTATGGTACATTTTTTTTTTTTTTAAACAATTGATGAACTCATTTTGGTACATTTGCATTAACTAAAGTTTGTACTTTATTCAGATTTTCCCAGTTTTTATCGAGTGCTCTTTTTCTGTTTTATAATCTCATCTAAGATTATTACAGTTAGGTATCACGTCTTCTTAGGATCCTCTGGGTTGTGACAGTTTCTCAGGTTTTCCTTGTATCGATGACCTTGCCAGCTTTGAGGAGTATTGGTCAGGTATTTTTTAGAATGTCCCCCTATTGGGATTTGTCTGATATTTTTCTCATAATTATATTGGAGTGTGGGTTTCTGCTAGAAAGACCACACAGAGAGTGCTGTTCTCATCCCATAAAACCAAGAAAATAAACATCAACATGACTCATCACTGTTGATATCGATCTTGATCACATGTCCGAGATAGTGTTAGCTAGGTTTAGTACTAGAAAGTTGATTTCCCTCTTTCCATTCTGTGCTCTTTGAAAGGAAGTCACTATGTGCATATATTTATTTATTCTGTTATTTATTTATCTATGACTGATTCTAGAATCACTCAAGACTCTATTGTTTTGCAAGAGTTAGTAGATATTCTCTAATAAAATTAGAAGCCACAAGGTGGGCTAGGAAATTTGGTTGCTATTAAAGAAGTGTCATTGTTTCTTTCTCTCTCACCTGACAGAGCAAGAAAATGTACATGTGTGTATCCCATCCCACGTTTAATATAAACATATATTTCTATAAGAAAATATTCATAGCTTTATTTTTTTTTAAGATTTTATTTATTTGATAGAGAGAGAGACCACAATTAGGAAGAGAGGCAGGCAGAGAGAGAGGTGGAAGCAGGCTCCCCACTGAGTGGAGAGCCTGATGTAGGGCTCGATCCCAGGACCCTGAGATCATGACCCGAGCCGAAGGCAGAGGCTTAACCCACTGAGCCACCCAGGCACCCCTATTCATAGCTTTATTAAGCTAAACAGGAGCTCAGCCTCCAAGCCATTACCATGTGGGTTACTCTAGCTTCTTCCCCTCACATGTGTGTAGTTCCCACTCCAACAGTGAGAAACTTGGCTCCTACCATTCGCCATACAATCCAATTCCGTGTGTAGGTATAGGTTTACCAATTAGACCTCGTTAACCAGTACTGTCTTAGGAAACAACTTTACAGACTTGAGTATGGTGTTGAAAAGATTTTTGTTTACATTGCCTTTAGTCTTACTGACTTCACTTATTTTATTTTATTTTATTTTACTTATTTTTTTAAAAATTTTATTTATTTATTTGACAGGCAGAGATCACGGGTAGGCATAGAGAAAGGCAGAGAGAGAGGAAGGGAAGCAGGCTCCTGGCTGCACAGAGAGCCCGATACGGGGCTCGATCCCACGACCCTGAGATCATGATCTGAGCTGAAGACAGAGGCTTTAACCCACTGAGTCACCCAGGCACCCCTGACTTCACTTATTTTAGTTACTTAGTTCAGCAGCTCCCCCCACCTTCCTCCAGTGAGATCGGTTCATGTATTCATAATACAGTGTATCCCACCACATTCCACACTGTCTTGAGATTCTCCTGACATCCTAAATGATTTTTTTTTATTTGTCAATATCACATTTCAAACTTGGTGATGAAAAGTTCAGTGGGTTTTAACAAATGCATACTGTCATGAATCCACAATTACAGTATCATGCTGAATAGTTACACTAGTCTAAAAAAATCTCTTATGCTTCGCCTCTTTACCCTCTCCTGCATCTCTGAAATTCTGATCTGTCTTACTGTCTCTAGATCTGCCTTTTCCAAAACGTCATGGAATCAGAATCAGACAGTATTCAAGCTGTTCAGACTCATCAATGTGCAGTTAAAATTCAAATTTAGCTTTTCATGGTTTGATAGCTCATTCGTTTTTATCGCTGAATAATAGTCCATTGTATGGATCTACTATTGTTTGCTTCTCAATTCACAAATCGAAGGGCTACTTAGTTACTTCCAATCTTGCTGGAAAGACTATCTCCTTTCTTCATTGAATTGCTTTTGCTCCTTTGTTAAAGATCAGTTGATCATATTGGTGTGGATCTCCTGGTAGGCCCTCTATGCTGTCCCATTGATCTAGATGTTTATATTTTGCCTGCACTGTATGGCTTGGAATCTCAGAAATCAGGTACTGTGGGCCTTCCAACTTTGTTCTCTTTTCAGGATTAGGTTGACTATCCTCTGTCTTTGCTTTTGCATACGAACACAGAATCAGTATCTATAAAACAGCTTGCTATGATTTTGAGTGGATTGTAACTAGATCTATAGATCAAGATAGGAAGAGATGATAATTTTATAATATTGCATTTTCCAATCCATGACTATCCCTTCCATTTATTAATTTTTTTTCTATTTTTCAGAGGCACATAGTATGAGCCTACATATTCTTCTAATATTTAACATCTATATATTTCATTTTTGTTGTTGCTGTAAATGGTATTTTTAATTTCAAATTCAAATTTTTCATTGCTGGCATTGAATAATATTGAATTTGAATGTTAACTTTGTGTCAGGAGTTAAAATGTGTTCCTCCAAAAATACCTCCAGGACCTCACAATGTGATCTTATTTGGAAACAGTGTCCTTACAGAGTTAATAAAAGTTAAAGTGAGATTAGTTCTGCCTTAATCCTACAGGACTGGTGTCTTTATAAAAAGGAGGAATTTGGCTTCACAGTCACAAACAGATGGAAGACGACAATACACACGCACAAGATGGCCATATGACTTCAGTGATGCCTCCACAAGCCAAGGAAGGCCAAGCATTGCTTGTAAGCATCAGAAGCTAGAAGAGGCAGAGAATGATTCTCCCCCAGAGCTGTCAGAAAAAACATGGCTCTACCGGCACATTGATTTCAGGCTTTTGGTCTCCAGAATTATGTAGTAATAAATGTCTGTCTTTTTAAGCCATCCGATGTTTGATATTTTGTTATGGCAGCTAATACGCCTTGCATCTTGCAACCATACTGTACCTGCTCATCTGTTCCAGAAGACTTTTTTTCAATGTCTTTTGATGTTATACAGAAACTGTATTTATTTCTTCCAAAATTGTACACATTTTCTTCTCTTGTCCAACTGCATTAAGATTTCCTGTATGATATTCAATAACTACAGAGAGAGTCTTCTTATTTTATTCCTAATCTTAGAGGGTGAGTGTTTGGTTTCTCACTCTTAATGATGATTTCTGCTGTAACTTTTTATATAGGTTTTTTTTTTCCTCAAGTTGAGGTGTTCCCGTCTATTCCTAGTTTGTTGAAAGTTTTTATCATGAATGGATGTTGCATTTTACCAACTGCTTTTACTGTGTTTATATGATCATATGATTTGTGTTATTTAATTTATTGATATTGTGGACTGCATTAACTGATTTTCAATGTTTAACCAGTTTTGCATACCTGGAATAAATTCCACTTAACCATGGTGTACAATTTTTTTATACATCCGTGAAATTCATTTGATATATTGTTGAGGATTTTGCAGCTGTGTTTATGAGATGCCAGTCTGTGGTTTTCCTATTTTGTAATATCTTTGTCTAGTTGTGGTATTAGGGTGATGTTTTTTCATTGAATGGTTAGGAAGTTTGATCTCAGATTCTATTTTCTAGGAGAGATTGTGGAAACTTGGTATCATTCCTTCATTAAATATTTGGTATAATTCACTAGTAAATTCGTCTAGGATTAGAACTTGCCTTGTTGGAAGGCTCTTAATTTTTAATTAATTTTTAAATAAATACAGGACTATTCAGTTTTTGTACCTTTCCTTATGTGAATTTTGGTCTTCTGTATCTTTGGATATTCTAGGATAGATAATCCTTCTATATCAAGCTTGTTAATTTAACCACATCTACAAAGTATCTTTTTCCATGTAAAGATAACATTTTCACAGGTTTCAGGCATTAGATATTAGACCTTATAGGGGAGTCATTACTCTGCCTACTACACTCTTCCTCCTCTCTTCCAAAAATTTATGTCAGTTTCTCATGCAAAATGTATTCACTTCATCCCAATATTCCCAAAGTCTCCACGCATTGAACTTGTCAACAGACACGTGAACTTAAAAAGAATATATATTTTGCTAGTGTTAGATGGACTGATCTCTAAATGTCAATTATATTAAGTTGATTGATACTGTTGTTCAGGTCAACTATATCCTTACTGATTTTCTGCCTGTTTGATTTATAAATAGCTGACAGGGGGTGTGGAAGTCCTGAACTAGAAGATTGCATTTGTATATTTCTCCTTTTAGTTCTATATTTCCCCCATTTATTTTTATACTCATTTTTTTATTATTTTGATGTTTATATGAGGTTCACATAGATTTAGGATTGCTGTATCTTCTTGGAAAACTGACACCTTTATTCATGCTGTGCTCCTCATTATCTCTGATAATCCTCCTTGTTCTGAAGCCGGCTTTGTCTGAAATTAGTATGGATATTCAGTCTTCCATTGCATTAGTGTTAACATAGCATACCTTTCTCCATTCCTTCACTTTGAAACTGAGTCTTTATTTAAAATGTATTTTGTAGACAACAAACAATTGGGCATTGTCTTTTTTCCACACTTCAGCAATCTCAGTGTTTTATTTGGTGTACCAGATATCCACATTTAAAGTGGTTATTGATATGGTCCCGTAAATCATATCTGAAACTGCTTCTAATTTCTTGAACTTGTCTTTTGGGTCTCTCTTCCCTTATCTTGCATCCTCTGGTTTCTATTGAGAAAGATATGATTCCATTCTGTCTCTTCTCTTAGGGTGTCGATTATACTTCTTTTTTTTTTTTTTTTTTTCAAGATTTTATTTATTTATTTGACAGAGAGAGATTACAAGTAGGCAGAGAGGCAGGCAGAGATAGAGAGGAGGAAGCAGGCTCCCTGCTGAGCAGAGAGCCCGATGCGGGACTCGATCCCAGGACCCTGAGATCATGACCTGAGCCGAAGGCAGCGGCTTAACCCACTGAGCCACCCAGGCGCCCCGATTATACTTCTTTAAAAAAAAAAAATAGTGGTTGCCCTAGCATTTACAACATACTTTTTTAAACCAGCCTAAATCTACCTGTGGGTAACAGCATTCTGTCTTGCATGTAAAGCAGGTCACTTATAGCAGAGAACTTCCACTTCCTAACTCTTGTTTCTCAGAATATTGCTGCCATTCACTCACTTCTCCATATGCTACGATCACCCGATACATTACTATTATTATTCTGACAGCTATTTTTCAAGAGTTCTGAGTGTCCTGGTGTTATGTTGGTCAATTAAGACAATGAGCCAAACTGTAAGCAAATTTTTTATTCACTCACTGCAATAATGCAAAGAAAAGACTAGGCGGGAGAGACGTGGCTTCTACCACATTCCATGTTTCCGCACAAAATGGCAACAGGGGAGGATCAGATGGGTCAGCACCTATAGGAGGGGGTCTTGCACATTGCCAAGAAAGCTCCCCACAGAAGGCTTCTGCAACGTATGGGCCTGGGGGTCAGGGAAGGGAGGGGGGGAAAACTAGGAGAGGAAAAGTAATGAGTAGTGAGTCAGAATGGAGGAAAATGACTTGAAGGCCCCAGACAAGAAAGGCTCAGCAGAGAGGCCTGGGAAAGGCTTCAGGTGAGAGCCCTCCCCAGAAAGAGGCCTCTCCCTGTAGACACCTTGGCTAGAAATGCAGGTGTGTGTACGTGCCTGGACCGCCGGACAGGCTGGTCCTCGACCGCTCATCTCAGAGTGTGCGGTGCTGGGATGTGCACCGAATGTGCTGACGAAGGCAGCTTCCCCCATCAGGTCAGGGAGAGCCTTGTAATTGCCCATGGTCAGGCCTGAAACTTCACTCCTAAGATTACAGGGCAGAGCTGGATGCCTCGTCATCTTTATAGGTCAATTAAAAATAAGAAAAATAACATATTATTCTGTTTCTCTTTATTTCTTCTCTGGAGAAGACTCCAAAGGACTGGAGGACTCCCCTTCTGTACATAGGTTGGAGTTTGTAACTTACATTTCCTTCTGTAGGAACGAGCTCAGTTTTTAGAATGTGTTTATTAAAGTATATCAAACAAACCAAAATGTGCACAAATCTCAAAGGTAAACTTCCATGAAATATGAAGTGAACAAAACCCAGGTCAGAAACAGGATATAACCAGGAGCCCAGATGTCTTCCACTTAATATCCTTTGAAACATAAATATTTTTCCAGACACTCACTGCATCTGTATTAAGGAAATAAAACAACCATTTTTAAGGGAAATAAAGCAAGCGACATGGTGGCAATGAGACACAATATATATAAATACAGATATAGATAAAGGTATACATAACACACGTATCTAGAGATAATACATATCTGTATATAAATTTGTATGTATGTATGTATGTATATACAATACATTCCCCTGTAATGGGAAAGAGTTTTTTTCTTTGTTTTTTTCCACCGCACTCCAAAATCTTAGTAGTTATAAAGACATGTTACTCTATGTGAACAGATGCACCCTCCTTGATGAGAAAATGCACATCCTCTACTTTCTGGGACTAAAGCAATCTCTGTTTTTCAGCATCTCGATCGTTACGTCCATTAAACATACTTTTTGCTCAGTAGTATTAAGGATACATGCTCAAAACCAAGTATTTTGCCGAAACATATGGACGAGATTGTGTTCGTGATGGGTACAGAGCACGGATGAAAACAGACAGAGAGCCTGGTCTCATGTAGTTGAAAACGAAGGCAGCTCTCTGATTGTTTCCAGACAAACGCCAAGATTAATTGACATACACAGTGGCCAGAGGATGGAATTACAATTGGGAGTCCGTGACAAAATAAATAAATAACATTTTGGAAATAAATAAGTAAAATAAAATAAATTAAAACAACAAATCATTTAAAAAGTGGCAGATGGTTTAGAGGAAATTTATTGTGCTTTGAGAGTCACAGATGTTTCGCTTTGTCTTCTTCCACAATGCAAATACTAATAAATTCACTTCCTTTCTTCTTAAACGGTTTAACATATTGTCTCGATGACTATAGTTTTATAATTAATCTTGGTATTTGTCAGGGTGAATCATTCTGCTTTGCTCTCATGCAAAACTATCTTTAATGTTCTTCATGATCCTTTGGTCTCTTATATGAGTTTCATACTAGGTTAGTCAGTTTTCATACAAAGTCCTATAGGAAATCTTCGCTAGATATCATTGAACTGACAAGTCAGTTTGGAGGGAATTCGCAACTTCATTTTACTGAGTTTTCCTATTTATACACATGGTACATCTCTTCACTAATTTAGATATCTATGTTTTTCAGTGTATTAATTGGAGGGTCAGGCAAGTTTTTGCCTGTGTCCTATTCAAATATAGGATATATTTGGTCCTGAGTTCACTGGAGATGGTGACAAAGTGCAATATTCTTGAGTTAGGAAGTACAGAGAAGGTGGGGTAAAATTTACCACAATCAGCAAATGAGTACACAGCAAAAAAAAAAAAAAAGAAAAGAAAACTTCTGGTGTCCTTCCATTTCCCCTTTTTTCTACTGAAATATTATAAATGTTGTAAGCCATTAGAAACATAATTGTGGCTTCTCATTTTCTTAGTAACGTATAATCTTCTTCTAAAAGTAGCAGGTCTTTTTTATAGAACTAATTTATTTTATTTCACATCTGAGTCCAACACTATATAAAATCCAGGAGAATATATCCCATCATGGAAGGAGGTAATAAAATAAGTGCCATAAATCTTACATTGTGATTTACAATATAAAAAACCAGAATCATAATGTTGGATGTCCTAAATAGATACTCTAGTGGCTTAAAAAATAGTCTCAAAACTTGAGTTTCTAGAGTCAAAGATTTATCTGGAGAACAGAGAAAGGTTTATAGACAGTCTACCACCTACAAATCTATTGGGAAGAATAAGAAATCTAAGACCAGTAAGTATGTAGTTCAAGTTCCTAAAGACTGATTAGCTTCTGGAAGTCAAATTTATTTGTTTTATTCTTACATCCTTTAATACAAAAAAAAAAAAAAAAAGGTATCATCAAACTTGTAAGCACCTGCATTTTAAAGTAAAACAAAAACAAATGGAGGGCTTAATGGTCTGACCTAGCAAATATCAGGGAATGGAAATCTATAATAGCCATTGTTTCGTTTTTCAGCTACAACCAATAAAAGGATTTGAAATTTAAGCTCATGTGATCCTGTGCTCTATTTATGGTTTTCACGCTCCTTTATTTATATTAATGCCTCAATCAAATAATTTATCATAGCTTATTTACATATCTTCTGCATATAAGAAAAAAGAAAAATCACAACTCCTTCACATAGTCTCATTCCTAAATAATATTGATGTTTTTGTAAAGGTCTTAAATGTAAAGAACCTAAGAATATCTTAGTTCTCTATTTACTTCCACAGTTCAGTCTACAGAAGTTATTTAAGTTATAAGAGATAATTTACGAGTGCAAAAAGATATCTATTTGAAAGATAAACTTTTCCTCAACTACAGCGAACCTATTATGATAGAAAATGCTCTCCCTGGTGTTAGAACTCTAATTTTAAAAGTACACAGATTTCCTCATATTTTACTCACATTCACATGTCAAATTTTGTGATCCTACTCTGTCTCCTGATTGGGCAACCGATGTTGCTGGATCATTTAACTCTTAAACATTTTTCTTTGGCAGGAATTGTTAAACGCCTATTTGCAGCTTATTCATGTAGAATACGGATGTAGAATTATGCATGCATTATCTATAAAAATTCTGTCAAGGTACACAGCCTTATATATTTTTTTAATATATATGTGCATATATATATATATATATATATATATATATATATACACACACACACACATATATACATATGAAAATAGCCTATTTAAGCTCCGTGGAAATTTAAATTTGAAAAGAGCAAACATTTGGAGTAAAGGTTTGGCTTAAAAAATAATTAGGTGTTTACAGTCCTTTTCTATTGCTCTAGAAGCAAAGCAGAAAGTACATTTACTGCTTTTACTCCTATCATGCTGCCAATAGACTGAAAAAGGAATCAAATTTCTTAGTGAGACCAATCATACATACTTTTTTATTATAGGTTTGCATAACTTAAGGCTTATGCTTTATGTCTCATTGTATTTGGTGCTTACTCTCTCGAAAACATAGACTCATATAATAGAAATACAATCATAACATCAGAAGGAAAGCACACACTTATCTCATCGGCCTATTATGAGCCATCTGTTTCTGTTCAACTATAAAAAGAAAATAAACTTATTTGTCAAGAGTCACATGCTTAGAGATTCAATATTGATATCTTATATTATTCTTGGAATTATGTTAAAAGGATAAACAATGCTGCCATTTGGTGTTCAAATGGTCTGATCTGTGCTCATCCTTATTCTCAAAGTAATCTCCCCTATCGAAGAGATACAGGGAGGAACCGAGGCACATTTATCCCTGCATATGCGATGAGATTGGCATCTCATTCATTCTAGATGTGCAATACACATTGAAAGAAGCCCATTGTGTATATAATACAAGCAGGTTTGACCTACATTTTTCTTTTCCAAGGGTGAGCTCTGGAGGACAGAAATGACTACAGTGAGTTGACTAGAATGATTTATAATGCAAGACACTGTGACATCTCTTAAGATGACCAAGAAGGATGCTTAACTGCAATCTTCCATGGTTTTATAGACTGACAAGAAGAAGAAAAAAATTGCTGTTTAAGGAGACCTGTTGACTTTTATAGCTCAGAATGGATTTCAGGCACAGCAGTCTCTTCATCTTTATATCCTAAAGAGGGCTGGCTCCGCAGGACAAATAGAAAGATACAGGAAACTTCCCAGCGTCCCATCTCTGAGACACCACTGTGATGACAACGGGAGATCCTAAGTGAGCAAAGCTCATTCATTGTTACATAAAAGAGAGAATTCATGAAGTTCTCACCTATACAATGTTATTTTATCCCTATAACAATTTCTCACAGATTCTTTGTACCCCAGTTGAGAAAATCCCTATGTTATCAATGAGTATTAGATCAACAAGTAGTCATGCAATCATCCAAATATATCAAGAACGCTTTTACCTCTCAAGATGTAAGTTACATGTTAAATCGATAATTTAAACAAAAAGTCTGCATTTTAAATATCTTATACTTAAAATCAGGTGAAAAATGAACAGGTTGGTGATCACTATTATCAATATTTTTCTTGTCTCCCAAGTAATAAAAAACGATATAGGGCCACCACGCATGCCAGGACATTGGCTGAAACTCTTGGAAGAAGAATCATAGTTAAGCTTGACCAACTAGAGGCAAGGTGACCAGTACTCCGCCAGGGGCTTCATCTGCCTGACAGCTCCCTTCCACTGGGCGCTAGTTACGGGCCAGGCACTGCTCCAAGCACTTCACCTTTAAACAGCCTTTTTATACACATTTAAACATTACATCAAATCCACCATGTGAAGAAGAGATGCGTCTAGTGCTTCTACCCACGTCTGAGCAATCTGAAAGTCTATTCTCTTTATTGAACATCACACAGTTTCTTCTAATTTTAACTATTTCAACCCAACATGAACCATGTTTCAGAAAGATTTAAGGTGGCTGGTTTTTGTTTTTTGTTTTTTTAAATTTTTTTAAGCAATTTTTATAAGTCCCTCCTTCACACCCCAAGTCTACAAAGTCTTCTTTAAAAGCCCCTTTGGACTCAAGAATAATTTCTGCTGTGACTTCGAATATTTAATTTGGTCTATTTCACTGAGGTTATTTCCCACATTCGCTGGTATAGAAAACATGGCTACAGTGACTGATAAGTCACGACAGATAATAAACTAGTCTTATGAATGAAAGATCACCCTCTTCTCTTAAGTACTAATGTCAGACTTATAGGCAAGTTGCCCCCATGAAGTCGTGTTTTCCCGGATATGTGCGTGTCACAGCTGTGGATCACAGCAGCACTCCGTGGGAAGTCACACAGCGCCCACGGCCTCTTGACTCTGGAAGGCATATCGTACAACACTCTCCAATATTCGTTTTGTTTGGATTCCCATATCAACCTCGATTCTTCCTTTAGCTCCCTTCCATCCAACTACCTTAAATATATACTAATATATTATCATATGTAATGTATTCGAGTACAGTACATAAAAAAATGCAGAACTCGGCTTGATGAAGTTTTGTAACAGTAACATACCTATGTACCTAGAACCCAGGTAGATGACATAGGACACTGGCAGTCCTAGACAAAGTACTTCCAGTCACGGCCCTCTTCCAAGGTTACTCACGGGCCATATTTCTAACAACAAATTAAAGTTGTGCTGTTTATTAATTTTATAAAAAAGTAATCACACAGCATGTTGCTTTTTTGTGTCTGACTTTTTTCTTTCCACCTTATGATTCTGAGTTGCATCTGTATTGTTCCATGAATCAGCATTTCATTCATGCGTAGGTTGTACCATATTTCTCTGATCTAAAGCACCCTCATTGATCTCACATTCTGTTCTTAATGGGCATGCCTGTACATGTCACTGGTGAAAATCTATAAGCATTTTTCCTGGCCAAATGCTCAGGAGTGGCATTGTTGGTCATGGGACATAGATTTGTTAAATGTCAGTAGCTACTGCCAAATAATTTCCCAAAATCATTATATTTCACCAGCCATGTATGTAAGATCCAATTGTTTAAGACTCTTGTTGATATTTTGTACTTTATGCCTTTTTTTGGTTAGTTAAAGTCGTGTTGTTACAATATACGTTTCTCTAATGACCAATGAAGCTGAGCAGCTTCAGATTTATTTATTTATTGGATATTTCCATACCAATAGGCAAAAAGCTTAATTTCTCAAGCTTTTTGCCTATTTTTCTGAGTTGTCTACTGTATAAATGTAGTGTAGAAGATTTTATATATTAGGGATATAAATATTTTGTCAGATGCATGTATTAAAATTCCTTTACTTACTATGTGCCCTCCCTTTTCATTCTTTTATTTTTTAAAAGATTTGGTTTAGTTAGTTAACAGAGAAAGAGGGAACACAAGGAGGAGGAGTGGTAGAGGGAGAAGCAGACTTCCTGCCAAGGAAGGGCCCGATGCAGAACTCGATCCCAGGACGCTGGGATCATGACCGGAGGTGAAGGCAGACACTTAACGACTGAGCCAATGAGGCGGCCCCCTTTTCATTCTTTCAATGACGTCTTTGGATGCCATTTTAGTGGACTGGTCTCAAAGGAGCCTAAAGCTTGAACACTCTACTTCAGTGGGATTTCTTGTCACACTTTTGCGGAACAAGAGGCTATCAATAATGTACATATCACAACATCCATGGATTGTCAGGAAAAGTCAGTCACTGGTAATGTGTCAGCAAATCAGTTCATAGATTACATATATGCTGACACGACGGGTGTTGGTTGGCATTTCACCTTTCCATCAGAGCAGTGATTTGTGTCTGTGCCTGTGTTATTATATAAACATTAAGATGATAGACACAAAAGTATTTCACATGTTGATAAATAATTTACAGTTCTATATATTGATTTCTAAACATAATGCAACAGTCATCTCTTCACATTTCATTATAACAACTTCCTAAGGTATTCGTTTCCATGACTCCAGAATAAAAATATTGTTTGCCTCAGAATTCTGATGAAAGTATAAGAAACTGAAGATAAATTTAGTAGAGAGAAAAATCCAACAAGTATTCACGAAGAACTATTAAATAAAAAATGAATTATGTTTTTGCAATATTTAGTTTATCAAGAAACAAACAAAAAAGAATAAAGACAGACCCATACATGAAAATTAGAGGAAGACCAACTTTAATTTGATGCAAAGATGACAAAACAGGTTGATAAAAGCTGCCCAAGATGGGATGGACAGAGACAGGGGAAGCTGGGAGACAAACAGTGAATAACTATATAAGAATAAGCTGATCAATTCATTAGCCATGATGTCATAGGTATGTTTCTATATCTGGTTTTCAACAGTGTTTGTGCTAATGTAAGTGCATTTTAAGTTTCTTTTCTGCACTGAGATTGTGTCATTTGGTGACTATTAAAAAAAAAAAATCCCTCACTTTGGCAGACCAACACTTTTAAAATAATTATGTGTCAAATAATTTTCTAAAAGGCAAATCTTGGGGTCCTGTGTAGCTCAGCTGATCAAGCATCAGATTGTTAATTTCGGCTCAGGTCATAATCTCAGGGTCCTGCATCAGGCTCCCTGCTCAGCAGGGGGGTCTGCTTCTCCTTCTCCTTTTGCTCCTCCCCCACCACTTGTACTTGCTCACTCTCTCTCTCTCTCTCTGTCAAATAAGTAAATAAAATCTTTAAAATGAATAAATAAAAAATACTAGTAATAATAGTATACCTTGAAATTAGAAAGGCATTAAGTTGAAAATTTGTAAACCTTGAAAAAAGTAGATCTATTAATAATAAAGTTATATCCATTTTTTTCTTAAAAGATGTTATATCTACTTTGTATCTACAGTTTGCATTTATGCTCTAGAAAATTTCATGCTTTAGTCACACAGGCATGTGCATGGACATATACACACACGACTTTGGAAGTATTTTGGCATGTGTAAGTCTAACAAAATGAGTGTGAAAGATATTAAGGTACATTTTTATTTTGGAGGGCTTAATATAAGTGTATTTTTCACAATTCTACAAATTTTACAACATAACTTAGAAGCACAAACATGCATGTGTGTATATTACATGTGTCAGGAAGCAGCTGTCCACCAGTTTCCTGCAGAACTTCACAGCATTGCTCTGACACATGGTATTGCAGAGGCAATCCCACTACCGTGTGTTAAGCAGATCATAACCAAACACATCACTACACTTGCAAGGAGCATATGGTGTTACTTTTTCTAAGAGAACAGAGAGGTCTAGTATCTTTTATATTTTTATTTTAATTTTTTAAAAGATTGTATTTATTTATTTGTCAGAAACAGAGAGAGAGAGAGCACAAGCAGAGGGAGCAGCAGAGGAAGAGGTAGAAGCAGGCTCCCTACTGAGCCGGGAGCCCGATGGGGGGCTCGCTCATCCCAGGACCCCGGGATCATGACCCGAGATGGGATGGATAGTGACGGGGGCATGTGGGAGACAAACAGTGAATAACTGTTTGAGGCAGAGGTTTAACTGACTGAGTCTCCCAGGAGCCCCTATCTTTTAGATTGTTAAACAACATAATGACTTGTTATAAAGTTTCTCGTGAGGTATAAATAATAACTCTTAGAAATTAGAAAAACAGAGAAAACAGCAAATGCATGAAAAGAACTCATTCTAAAGCAGAAATGCATTCCTGTGCACCTGTGGGAATATATTTTATTTTCTTGGGTCTCCATGGCTTTTTGCCTTTACCTACACCATGGCGTGCCCACATTCCTGGAAGCAAGTATTTGTCTTTTTTCACTGTTAGATTATAAGGCTTTCAAGATGAGAAACAAAATACTAAGTTTTGAAAGTCTATTCAATGCCCAAAAGAATCTCTTATGTATAATAGTTGCTCAATAAATATTCATTGGAATCATATTTTATTGTGCTTCTAATGCATCTAAGAATACATGAAGTGGTTTTTAAAAATTATTATTTTTTCTTTATATTTTCGATTGGCAAAATGCATTAGGCAGACTAAAAACATCTTTAATAAAGTAATCTTTAATAAGGTAATCTTTAATAAAGTAATTTGTAATATGCGTCTCTAACCCCAGAGAATCTTTGAATAAAGAGATTAAAGGGTTGAATTTTTATGCTGTGCACTCAAGGGGACAATGCGTGACCCTGATGACTAATTTAGAGCAGCGTTTTATTGCAGTACACTGGGCGCTGGATGCTAATTACATCAGTTACAACATTTTCTTAACATTATCCATTCAGAAGGAAGTCAAGTACATAGGGGACAGGATTTAAAATAACCTTTAAAATGAAAGAGAAAAGAGAATAAAATATTTAAGTGAGAACATATATTTCAAGTTATGAATATTCACTTAATATTTATCCATTAGAATTAAGCATTATCAATTTCCCCTTCTGACTTGTACATTACCATAGAAACACACAGATATATACTTCCCTATAAACTACCTGTAGATATTTGTATACCTAGAAGGCTACAGTAATTTATCTATATAGTTCCCATTAAAGGAAACACAGTGTTATTTTACCACTCTGGGATATTTCTTTTCACTGTGAACAATTACGGTTGTGACCATTTTGCTTCCATATATTGTGCTAATTTATTAAATGTGTCCCAGTTTTAGGAGGTCATTTTAGAGTGACCATGAAAATTAGAATGGTCTCAAGTTAACAGACCTGAACGAATAGAACATGTCAGTTAAAAACCAGGACACAATCTTAATAAGTGTCACATATAATGTAAAGAAAAGTTCTGCTGATAGTTCTATCCTTTTCCCTTTAAATCAGTTGTTGATATAGGCAACATGCCAACTTACAGAGAATGAACTTTCCGTAATAAAAGGAGATTTGGTGGGGGGGGGATGGGGTAACTGCTTGATGGGCATTAAGGAGGGCATGAGATATGATGAGCACTGGGTATTACATGATGAATCACTGAACTCTACATCTCAAACTAACAATGTACTCTATGTTGGCTAAATGAATTTAAATTAAAAAATAAAATTATAAGAGGAGATTTCTCCTATAGCTCATCAACATGGAAAAGTGAAAGATGGCCATCAAAATATATAACTCCTTATGTCCTATAGAACCTCCTCAGAGGTTAAGACAAGTTATTTAATATTTCACGGAGTTAGTAATTTTTTTTTTAATTTGGACAGAGAAAGTCTTCCCAGTTTATTTTGGTTGTGTTTAATTTTATTTTAAATGGTGGAAGAATATAACTGAGAGAAAGTCTATTACTGATATTTGTTTTCTAAAATTTAACATAGTAAGGGGAATGGAGAGACATAAAAGAAATAGTTCAGAACGGCAATTTCTACTCATTTCTGAGATCAGAGAGAACGTTAAGATTCCCTGCTGCTCTGCAGGAAAGAAAAGAAGGTTAGAAGATGGAGTTTGATTGGTCCAGGAGCTCTCTGTTCCCTGATGCCTCTGATCCCTGATTCTAGTCTACTCTTGTCTCAAAACCATTGACCCAAGTGTAGGTTCCGAGGGTAACTTAGCAAGAAACTAGAGAGTACAGTGCAGATGGAGCACAAGGATAAAGTGCTACATGTGCTCAGAGATAGATCCATGCTTTGGCCTGGAAACAAAGTAACAAATGATTCTGAATGTGGATCACTGACTAAAAAGACCAGATTTCTTAGAAAACAGTGGTCACCTGATGAGAAGAAAAGAACTGTTTCTCCTAAAATGCTTTGGAACCATGCCTTCCTTCCAAAACTAAAATGGAAACCTAGGAAACATGGGTAGGAGCATTGGGTTACAAGGAATCAATATTTAGGTTCTGCATCTGATTTTGAAAAATAAAATAATTGAAATTAAATAAAAGAGAATACAGAAAAGCTACAGTTCTTACATCTAAATTGTAGACAAAGAGTGTTCTATTAAAGGCACTGTACTAGGCATGGGGAAAACAATGGTGACACAAGAGTTACAGATAACATCATCAGAGAGTTGACCTTCGTCTAGACAAATGTTTAATCATGAATCTTTTAACATATATTAAAAAGAAAGTCCAGCATGTTGTTACACAGTATATTGGAGTGATTTTTTTTTTTTTTTCTTGCTGTGCATTGGTTGGTTTTATACTTGGGACCAGAGAATACTTTTCTGAAAATCTTAAATGTTACTGGGACTGAAGAAATGCAAATGAGTCGTTCAGATAAAACCAGAAGAGAAGAGTGTGGTAAAAAGGGAAACACAGGGCACCTGGGTGGCTCGGTTGGTTAGACCACTGCCTTCGGCTAGGGTCATGATCCCAGGGTCATGGAATCGAGTCCCTCATCGGGGTCCTTGCTCGGTGGGGAGCCTGCTTCTCTCTCTGCCTCTGCCTGCTTCTCTGCCTGCTTGTGCTCTCTCTCTCTCTGATAAATAAATAAATGAAAATCTTTTAAAAGGGGGGGGGCGGTGGTGGTGGAAACAGACACACATCCTGATGTGGGAAATAGATTTGTACTTGCAAGGCACAGGGAGGAAAGCCACTAAGGAGGGAAAGTGATGAGGCTGGATTAGAGAGGGCAGTGGGGTGGCCTGCAGGTCCCAGATCCAGTAGAAGCTCAGAGGCCATATTGTGAGCAGAAGAGCGATGGTTTGCCACTGGCATATTTTGATCTGGAGGAGACAACAGGTGATATACATTTGAAGAAGACCATTGTGATTAACGTGCATAGAGAAAGTTGAGAGAATGGGAATCCTGGAATTCACAAAACCAGTAGGAGTGTGTTTATCTGGCAAATGTGATTGTCTTCCATTAGAGTTACGGTAGTGGAGATGAAAAGTGAAGAAGGGAAGAAGAAGATTTTGTCCGTTGTTGTGAAGTAAGATAATGGATTTAATACATAGAATTAACAGACTGAGGTGGTAGATTAGACAAAGTAGGAAACCAGGAGGCAGTGTCAAGGATCAGACAGACTTAAATTTCTGGCTTTTATAGTTGATATTCTTGTCATTCATTTAGATATACATTGTTGATTCTCAGTTTGGGGGGATCTTGCTAAAATACAGATTCTGACCCATTAGACCGGAGGCAGGCTTAATCTGCATTTCTAAGAAGCACTTACATGATGCTGGTGTTGCTGGTCCTTATTATACACTTTGATCAGAGTGGACGCAGAAAACAGGAAAGAGGAGTAGGACGATGTTGGCCCAACTGCAAGTTCAAGCTGGGATGCACGAGAGCCCGAGGGACAATGGCACAGACAAGTGGAAATTACCCCAAAGTAGTTGGTGTTAGGTTGATCGGTTAATCGGTGGACTAGAAACAGTGTATCAATACCAAGGACATGCTAACTGCAGATTAAATGCTTAGTATTCAGGATCTGCTTCCATCACCAAGCTTGTGATTGAATTAAATGGGTTATTTGATCCTTTTTCCCCTGCCCATACAGGATTATCATCCTGGACCCACTGAGATGCCTGGATTCACCCAAGCTTACACATTTTTATTTACTTCTTTCTGTTATACTAGCTACACATTTTGAAAACTCCAAAGATAATTGCACATAGGTTCATAAAAAATGAGTATGTAACCTGCGTCTGATTTATATTAATTCAACAATCATTGTTTAAGTCACTAAGTGACTTACTGAAGTGTATTAATTACTTCTCACTTGGCTCTTGATTTGGGTCTTTCCTTTTGTTTTGTAATCTATACATTATCAGATTTTTTAAAGTGGAAAAGCATTCTTTAAAACAATTTAACTTAATTAGTAATTATTTAAACCATGAGTACCATGGCACAAGTTGTTCTTAACACCTAAAGGGTTCTGATGATATGTGTTTATATCAACTTTAAGACCCAGTGAACAGACAGGAAACCACCCCAACTCCATGAGTCTGACTGGGAAGAAGGTAATTCCCAGTAGGGTGCATTTAGTAGCATGAAAAATGAAATCAGAGGCTGTTGCTAAGATCCAAACTATTTAGCTCCTTCATGGAAGAGTTAACTCATTATTTGTTTTTTTTTTAATGTAGCACTTCCAGACAGGAAAATTACCTTCCCATATTAACCAAACCCCTTAAAGTCTCATGGTTCAATAATACCAGGTTCCAAGGGGCATCTCATAAAGGGAAGCCCTGATTCTTCAGTGAAGTCCTCTAATGGTCTCTTCTTTCCTTGAAGTAAACAGAAATTCAGCTTATGTAAGATTCATTATAAATGAGCATTTTAAAATTACCAATGTACCTCTACCAATGTTTCCAAAATGAAAGCACAATTACTTGAATCACCTTAAATGATTTTCTTAGCTTTGGAACTAAAATTTATTCATTTCTAATAAATTTATTGTGACATTTAATCATCTGGTATTTTTTATCTGAGGGTTTAAACACTTAAGCATCTGTTATTATCAAACAGCTTGAAGATAACTGCTGTTTTTAGATAATACCAAGCAAAGTTAAAATAAACAGATCAAAACAACTAGAACAAATTAATCTTCTATAAAAACATCTTAATGCTAATATTTCTTATTTTAATTAGTTTTCTTCTCAAGTTGTAGGTAAGCCATTGCAAGTTAAATTACCTTTAATTAGACTTTTTAATCTTTAAATTTCAATCATTTTGATCCATAATAATCCACTTATATTGAAAATTATTGCTCTGGTTTACTTAATTTTGAAAATGCTACATATATCACTTGCAATTTTTTTCTGAGTTATAATTTGACACTGATATGTTTGTGAAGAATGAGATTTCACTACAACAAAAATAGCTATATAATTTCAATATAATTTTGCAATACCATAAATATAGCTGAATGAAATTATCTAGAATAAGGGAGACAAAGGAAGTCTTTGGTTTGTCATATTTTTTAACAGAATAACATCCACTTCCCTTTAAAATAAATACCATTTTTTAAAATTTTATGTATCCTAGGAAATGCAATATAGGAAGAATATTTAATAATTAAAGATCCTGACTTAGTTGGTTGGTGGTATGCTTTGGATTTTGGAATTTATAACTGTTCTCCCAGGTAGCTCTACTGCAAACCATGATTTAGAGTCTTGGCATTATAGTCTGTCTGGAATCAGGAGAAACAGGTGGAAAATGGCATTCTTTTTTTCCCATATCTGTCCTTTAAGCTGTCCACAACTTCCTTGCTTTTACTATTAAGGGCACTCACCCCAGGACTCTGATCAAGATGGGTGAGGCATGGGCACCTGGTTGGCACAGCCAGTTAAGCCTCTGACTCTTGACTTCACTTAGGTCATCATCTCAGGGTCATGAAATCAAACCCGTGAATGGCTCCATGCTGGGTGTGGAGCCTGCTTAAGATTGTCTCTCCCTCTGCCTCTCCCCACCACACCCCACTTGTGAACTCTCTCTCTCTCTCTCTCTTAAAAAGAGAGCTATGGCAAAGCCTAAAGAAAGGCATAGTCCATACCAACACTCTAATTCACATCAGCTTGGTTTCCCTGAGATTTACACACAACTTTCCCTGTATTTTAATATTTTTCCTTTCCTTATTCCTTAAGATTGACTGTGTGAAATGAGTGAGTTCCCTCAGTCACTAATGATTCAGCATTTTAGAAAGAACATGGATGTCTAATTCCAGCCTAATGTATGTGAATAATAAATAGTCATAGAAATTCCCCAATATTTGGTGATTACCATAGATGAGTCAGTAATTAAATGATGGCCATATATTAATAGACCATTAAGCATCAATAATTAAATGATGATGGTATATTAATGGCTATTTCACTGATTAAGCCATGCATAACAAAATTAATGTTTCTTTTGTTAAGGTTGAAATACTAAAATGAACCTAACATGCTCAATCTTGACTTCTGAAAGCATTTAATAAGTAAGTCCTAATATTTTTGTGGATGAGATGGAGAACTGTATTTAAGTGAAATGGCAGCATTCATTTCTCTACGTATTGAAATGCGAAATGGTTTTGCTTGAGTCATAGCTTTCTTTTTCCTGTAACAGTAGGTCTACAGGGTCCTGAGTCCTTGAGATCGCCCCCCTCAGAACAGATCACACCTTCAACTGAGTTTTTCAATTTACTTATTTTCAGCTGAACAATTTTTCGACATTTTAAATCAGAGTGAACTTTGAAGCAGTTCTGTTTTTTCTTTTTTTCTTTTTTGCTTTTGTTTTTGGTTTTTGAGAGAGAGAAGGAGAGAGAGAGAGGGTGTAGGGGGCATGTAGGGGCACAGGAAGAGGGAGAGGAAGAACTCCAAGCAGGCTCTACACTCACCGTGGAGCCTGACCTGGGGCTCAATCTCACTATCCTGAGATCCTGACCTGAGCCTAAATCAAAATGGACCCTTAGCTGACTGGGACATCTAGGAGCCCTTGAACCAGTCTTAAATCACTTGTGTATGTCATTAGTAACATCTGAAGTTATGCATTGAGTATATGAATGGAAACATTCTAAGCAGGCACCAAACATATTCTGCTATTTTACTTCCTATAATTAAATTAACTCTTAGGTTTAT
The DNA here is from genome assembly GCF_964662115.1 of Mustela nivalis. Lineage (NCBI taxonomy): Eukaryota > Metazoa > Chordata > Mammalia > Carnivora > Mustelidae > Mustela > Mustela nivalis. The sequence goes on along the minus strand of NC_139033.1, from coordinate 28,757,043 downwards.
AAAACATGTCTTAAAACTTGAAAAAGCATTACTTACAAGAACAAAACAAACCTAGAAGACATTTGGTGGCATGATATGAGTTTTGAGTTTCACATACTTAAATCATCATTTAATGGATTATTATTAATGGGTACACTAATTTTATATTAAAAAAATTAACACTAAGCATGTATCTTTGTTAGATGGACTTTATCAGTTTTTATTTGTAGTAGTGCTCTAATTATTGTTAGTTGCGAAATATTGTATATTTATATTTTTGCTTTCTCTTTAATCCAAAATAATTATTTAAAATTTTTTCATGTTTGAGGTATTTCTTTTTTTTTTCTTAAATTTTTTATTTATTTGACAGAGAGAAATCACAAGTAGGCAGAGAGGGAGGCAGAGAGAGAGGAGGAAGCAGGCTCCCCGCAGAGCAGAGAGCCCGATGTGGGGCTCGATCCCAGGACCCTGGGATTATGACCTGAGCCGCTGAGCCACCCAGGTGTCCCGAGGTATTTCTTGATATTTTTGTTGCTCTTATTTGTTATTTATATATTGTAAGTTGGCATCAAGCTTCACTGAATTTTTATAAGAACATTGCAGCTTGGCTATTTCTTGTTTGCAGAATTTCAAGTTTTCTTCATTATCTTTTTTATTTTAAAAAAGTGATGCTCCAAAACAAGGCATGGGGGGGACACAGACTATGATAAATATTTCCCTTATCTGCAAACAATTCGTTTTATTTGAGTACATTTTATCATTTCTTTACTGTTTGCTCTGTCAAAAACCAAAGATATGCAAAATTGTCTCATAATTATTTTGAGCTTGTGTCTATTTTTCTAACAGTACCATTCTCTATGCCGAAGCCACATCACATGGTTAATAAGTGAATGTAAAAACTGTAGCACTATTATGAATAAACTCTTTCTACATTGGAAATAAAGGTCAGAGAGTCCCTCTGCTCATATATTTCTTTTTTTACTTAAGATACACTCTGTTCAAAATCAACTCTGGTTTGATTTTGTATCTCTGTACTGTATTGTTTAATCATTTAACTTAACCCTTTCTATATCAGTTTCTTTTTGCTGTGTCTCTTGTATAGTTCTCAAGTTGGATTTGTCTTTTTCTCTACAATCTATATTTTAATATATTTACTTAAATTTCAAATTAATTACTATGTGTCATCTCAAGGTATCTCAAGGTCACACAATGATTAAACAGTAGAGCCAGAGTTTCAACATGTAACTGCAATTTTAAGCTGTAGGGTCCTAGAAATACACATTTTGAGTATTACACAATAAACAAAGTTTGCTCTGTCAACTTTATAAAAATGAGCTATGGTACCATCAGTTTGGAGTGACTGAAAGTTGAGTTTTCAAAATTAATTTCTCACTACACTTTCCTATTCATGGTTAATTTTAACTGCAGATCATCAGTGTTTAGGTTTTGGTTTTATTTGTACAAGATATCAATTATTTTTTAGCTTAAGAAACTTTTAATATAATTTCAATTCAACATTATCCATGTGCAATTAGTTCTATCAGAGTGTTTTCTTTCACATATGTTGATTTGGATTTATACATAATATATCTTCATTCCATGCATTTAACAAACACAAAACATGTGATGAGATTATAGAAAAAATCCTAATTCAGAGATAACAAATAATACCCCAACCCTACCTGTCACTATGACTTTTATGGAATGTATAGATCAACAATAGGTGTTACCTACTTGGCAGTCACGTATGAAATATTGAGATAAATATAGGCTATCTGTGAAAACTAAGGCTATTTAGTGATGGAAGGATATGTCGCAGAATTTATCACAGTGAGTAATACATGATGTTTCTGTAGAGTAAACACTACAAACTTGAAAGAAACTCTAAGCAACAATTTTCCAGTAACTGAAGCAATGGTGTGTAGAAAAGTGGTTAAGTGCGGCCCCTTGCCTGGGTGACCTCACAGCCTAACAGCAGTGCTTCTCCCAAGTAGCATGTCAGGGACGCCTGGGTGGCTCAGTAAGTTAAGCCTCTGCCTTTGGCTCAGGTCATGATCTCAGGGTCATAGGATCAAGCCCCACTTGGGGTTCTCTGCTCTGCAGGGAACCTGCTTCCCTCTCTCTCTCTGCCTGCTTGTGACCTCTCTCTGTGTCAAATAAATAAATAGAGACTTTAAAAAAACAAGTAAGTAGCACGTCAGTTATGTTTCATGATGGGAGCAGAAGACAAAGATCTGTGCATAGAAAATAGCAAGACAAAACCTCCTATTCAATATTGTAACTTTTTTGTCTTCTTTTGCTCTTGAGAAGCGATAACATTCTGAATTGCTTTTATATTTGAAGCTGTTTTATAATGAAAAGTGTGATTCACAATAAAAAGACTTTCTTCCCTCCTAAATTGTAAGCTTCATAAGGAAGGAAACATAACTATTTTGGCTTCATCATTCTATAGCACAGTGTTTGATGCAAATAAATGCCCACTAACTCCCTGTATAAATGAATACACAGACTAAAGTCCAACAAAAATCTTGAGTAGTAAAGCATGGATTAAAACCATTGAGAAATGCAGCAAAACATGGGTCTGTGTCTGTTCTGGGTGCTCTTTCCTGTTCGATAGTGATAGGAAGTCTGGATAAGGGGTTCTACTGTCCTGCTAATAAGAGGAAGAAGCTCCGACCGATGGACAGCAAGATCTGGGAAGCCTGGAATCATGTCAAGGTACAGAGAGGAGTGGTTGGCGATTCCAAATCTTCAAGTTGACTGAAAAGCTTGTGGCGTAGGCAATGTGCGTCTTGCAGAGGGATGGAACAGGCCAGCCAGCCTCAGCTTGATGCCTGGTGGCAGGAGAGAGAAGCAGGCCTGGAAGGCGCATCTTTTCTGACGTTTTCTGTTTGTAGTGAAGGTGATGTTAATAATGACCTTGCTGTTAACCATTTGGACCATTGCTTCAGGATTGTTCAGATTTCGAGGGAACATTATTTAACGGAACATCATACAGTTTCTTATCCGAAAAGCGTGAATATCACAGTCTGTCTCTCTGAGTTCTTAGGAGGCTGCAGTGAGATCGCGAAGGGGGAAACTTAGGGGAGTATGTACGGAGGCAGATTTCAGTAAATCATTGCCGAGCAACCAGTGACAAAGCCAAATTATAGCTTCTAACTATGGGCATTGTTACAGAGAGCTTCCCTGCTCTTAAAATATTATTCTAATAATTTAAAACCTTAACCCAAGAACTCAGTGAAGACGACCAAGTAGGTAAAATAATGGCAATCATAAGCAAAGTCTGAAGTACAGAGGCATGATTTGTCTCTTCAGGACGGACAATCGTATTTTATTTGCATGCCTGACAATGAGAGTTTATCTAAAACACACAGCCAGTATCATCAGATAAGGACATTCATTGCGGTCCCATTTTTCTTCCAGATTAACAATTTATTCCTGTTACGTGGCCGCACCAGCTGTCCATCCTTGCAGGATTTAGGCGTTTATTGCTCCAGTATCACACCCAGCTCTGATGCCAGAGTGTCAGCCCACAAGCAACCCACCCACCTCAAACCTTTGTTTATCTTACCATAAATCAGAAAGTTTCCAAGCTGTCGATCAAGACTTTTCCCATTCGAGATGGAATCTAGACATGAACCATCATGAGGTACAAGAGTATGCTATATTCAGATGTTTCCTATTCATCAAGAAATACAGAAACAAAAAAAAAGAAGTTTATAATATGACTGAACTCTATTTTTCAGTCTAGATAGCCATAAAAATAATAATTTCATCCATCTGTTTTGAAAATTATAGACATCATTAGGCATAGGTTATATAAGATTGTCCCTATATGAAAACCAGTGTTAAATAATAGTGTAACACTATTACACTAAAAAAAGGATATTATATTCTTAAAAAAGAATATAATAATTATTTTTTTAAGATTTATTTATTTATTTATTTGACAGAGACAGAGATCACAAGTAGGCAGAGAGGCAGGCAGAGAGAGAGGAGGAAGCAGGCTCCCCGCTGAGCAGAGAGCCCGATGTGGGGCTGGATCCCCAGGACCCTGGGATCATGACCTGAGCCGAAGGCAAAGGCTTTAACCAACTGAGCCACCCAGGTGCCCCGAGAATATAATTATTTATGTTAAAGCTAAGTTGTCAAACTTAGCAAATTATTTTTCCCTAGTGAGAAGTGTTGTGGCCTCTTTAGGAGCCACAAATAATCAAGAGCTTGTTATTTTGTCTCATAAAAATATAGTTCCCCATTAACAGAACTCTTCAAGGCCAGGGAAAATGCAATTGTTTGATCTGACACATGGGTAAAATGCTAACCCCCTGGTGAGCTCCTGCTTAGTTACTTAAAACATCCAAATAAAACTAGTCGGCATCATTAGTTGCAGAAACAGTAAAATGCTGGCCAAATTTGATTCATAGGAAAGAACAAAGAACTATGCACATACATATGTGTGTGTTATGATAATATAAACAAAAGTAAATGAAAGATTTAAGAGAATGATCAACCAAGATGTGCCAAATAACCTCCTCAGTATCAAAAGGCAAACTTTATTTTACATAACAAAACATCATCTAAATAGAATTAATCTCTGTTTAAATCATCCTGTAAATCTATTTTTTTGGAGAAAGAATCACTTCGTTGTGTTAGGAATAATCCTACTCCTAAGAGATTCCTTAAACTGAGAAATGCTGTTTTAAAATCTTTTCTTTTCTTCTAAGATAAAATTCATTTTCTTTTAAGCAACAAAAGAATAAAATCGTATTGTGTGCTGTGCTCTTAGCATTTGACATTTAGAGGCATGAATGATTGATAACTCCACTTTACTTAGCAAGGAGATTAATCTGTATGTAGATTTGAAAGTAGGAAGAGACATGCACATTTCTGACTTTTACACCAGGACTGCTGTAAATTAGAAGTGCCAACAAGTAATTTGTCAATTTACATGCACAGAAGTAACTCTATTTTTGTTTAAATGTATGAACATTAGTGTTTCCCATAGAAGGTAACCAGTACATATTGGAAATATCATAAATTCATAGTTTATGTCTATGAAGTTACCTTCTATCCTTTTATTGGTGATTTGCTGAGCAATTTAGAAAGCTATTCAAGAAGCACTGGATGTTAGGTTCAAAAAAGAGCCATGGGTAATGGAAGCACTGGGCTTGCGCTGCAAAGTTTAGACGTGAGATCACTACACATTCACAGTGCCTATTAATCATAAACTAAGTTTACCATATACTGGATGATTATCTTTAAAGAGTTTTTTTTTTTATATTAAGAGCAATGTGATTATTAAAATAGTTTGACTCAATTACTCTTTTTTGTCAAAATTTCAAATTGTATTTATGTAATACCCATCACATCTCATATAGATGTATTTTCTCATACACATTTCTCATATACATTTTTTCTTTTCTACATCTAGTATTCCCATAACTCTAATTTTACATTAAGTAGTAAGTTACCTCATTGAAATCTAATGAATGCAGGATTCATTAACAACAAGAGAAGTTGTCTACATTCTAGTGACACATTGAACAGAAATGTTTAAAGGGTTTTACTGAATGGGAAGGAATGTGATGGCTAAAGGAGGAAAGGAATATGGGAATGGAAATTCCTGCCTGAGGCCCGGGACACATCCTGGGCAGCGCTTACGCCCCCACTAGGAAAGATCCCATTCAAGGTCATGGGACCGGCTGATACAACCAGTAGCAAATCATATGGGAAAAAAGAAAGGAAAACTTCTGAAAGGAGGAGGATCTTACAGTGAGGATTGAAAAGAAGGGAGAAGCAAGACAAGGAGAATCATGAGAATGTGGTGTCCCGGAAGCCAAGTAAAGAAACTAGTTCAGGAAAGAGGGCAAGATCAGCTGCATCAACTTACAGCTGGAACAACATGAAGTCTGAGGGTCAGCTATTAGGTACGACAAGGTGGTCATTAGGGACCTCAAATATGGAATTTTCACTGAAGTGTTGGGGAAAAGCCTGATTCAAATTTGTCTAAGGGAGAATGGAAAGAGGAAGAGAGAGCCGCTCTGGAACATTGTGAACTTGTCCTAGAAAGAGGGACGGAGAAATCGGGGCAGCGGGTGGAGGTTGATGTCGTCAAGAAAAGTTTGGGGGCCTTTTTTGTACCGTTGTTTATTTATTCGTGTATTTGGTTGGTTTACTGATTTTTTGTTTTGGGTTTATTTTAACAAGGGAGATATTATGGCATGCTGAAGAGGATCATCTGATTTATGGTATAATTTCGCAGGGAAGATGTAGCCAATGCCCAGTCAGAAACATTTTCCAAATATTTTTCATGATCCTTACTTTTTCTACATTTAGAGAATAAGAGGCGTTCTGTATCATGCTAGGTGTCCTTTTAGAATGTAGAGAGGTAAATATTGCCTCCTGCACATTTTGCACGGCATGAAACCTCTATTTACTTTGGTGCCCTAAGTTGTCTTCTGCTCTTGGACCAGAAGCTGAAATGTGCTCCAACAGGCACTTTTTCTGAGCTCCTACATGACCCTTCCATGCTTCTGACCCCCCCGGCTTCGAATGTACACGTCAGAGCTAAAGAGCTGCATTTCCTGCCAAGAAGGATCTTGACTCTATCACAGAGAGTTGTGCTCTTTGCTTCCCTGACTAAAGAATTCCCCTCAATCTGGTAATAGCCTTACAGTAGCCTTTTATGAAAAATGCACTGTTTAGATGAAAGGAGGGGTTTTTCAATGAATTTGGAGATCAAACAAATTAATACTGAGCCTCGCTTATAGTTTTCCCTGATAACAATTCTGGTTTTTATCATTTATATGACCTTCGAGCAAATGTGTCATTTTCCGCCAGACACCAAGATTCCAGAATCTTAGTGTTCCACAAGAGAGAAGAGTGTTATTACAAGATAAACAAATTGAACATTGGAACAGCTTAGAGAGTACAGAAACAGACCAATACGTAAATTGAAATCTGATATATGAAACAGGGGACCACTTATTCTAGGATAGTAGAATAGCTAATTTTTCCTGCAAAAAACAATTTGTTTTTTGTTACTGCTTTAAACTATACCAAAAAAAAAAAAAACAAAAACCTTCTAGGTCACTAAATATGAAAGCAAAACTTTAAAGCATTTAGAAGCATATACAAGAGACTGCGGTTCTCAAATTTGAATAGGGGGAATTTTCTCAGGTTAAAACACCAAAATTATAAAAGAAAAGATAAATAAAATAATAAATATATTATAATTAGAGGCTTCTGTCCATCAAAATTTAGCATAACACAATTAGAGGTAAGCCAGGAACTGAGATACTGTTTGCAGCACATATAAGCAAGACAGTATTAGTACCTAAAATACAGAAAGAAATTCTCCAATCAAGGGGAAAGTGATAGGGATTTCTAATAGAAATAGAGCAAAAACATTCATAACCAAACCTAAATGGCAATTAGGGAAGCACAGATATAAAACTGAAATGCACATAACTTTTATGTGTAGAGGCAGAATTTAACATCTGACAAGGAAAAGATGAAGATCAAAAATATTTCCTCCAAAATACTGTTTCTCAAATACTTCTAGGAAAATTGACAAGAACGTGCCAACACTCCATTCAGCTCATCCAGCCCTGAGCCCTTTTATCTTCTATATTTATCTTTAAAGTTACATATTTCTCCTCCTAGAGTTTGTTTTAAGATAAGGTCATACTGTACTCTGAAGGCCAAAAGTTCTTGTATATCAAAAATACTCACACGGACTGCCCTTGACTCTGTTAGGCTCTGTAAATGACAACGGAATGGCTCAGGGCGCTGGACATTGCAGTCCTGCTAGATTACAGGCAACTTTCAAGACTCACATTAAAAACCCTTCTTCTCTGCCTTCCCATTCTGGAATTGGGTTCTGCGATGTATCTGTTCACATGTCCCATCTCTAGTCCTCTCTCCTACTTAGAGATTTGTTAATGCTTTGATTGCCTTTGCAGTTTTAAACAGCGTCCTCATGTGTTTTTATGAAAATTATGCATATTGAACTCAACTGGGATTTTTTTTTTTTATAGTATACACTATTCGAAAGGATGACATTTTGTTCTGTTTCTTACCAGCACTGTCTTCCATGTAGCCTGATAATCTCCTTCTGTGGGAACTTTAAAAAGCTATCCTCTGCTTGTCTGCTCTGATATAAAATCATAAAATGGAAATCAGATAAGATTTGTTTTGTTTAAACTTTCAATGATGAATTAAACAAATAAAGATAATTTTAAAGCTCGGGGTGATGCTTTTATAATCGCAAAAGCTCAGAACATTCTCCCAAATTAGGTTTTCAGGATTACTGATGAAGGACACATCTGTTTACTAAGACAGAATGACTCATTCAACTGTTGCAGACTGTGAAGTGTATCCTGTCACTTTTTTTCCCTAATATTTAATATTAAGGCTCTGGCTATAATCTCTTCTCACAAAATAGTGTTTTATACACTTCATTATACTAATGAATTTACATGAAGTATATTATAGCATTGATCTCTAAAATGTATTTTCTATAGTTTTTTAGGTCTGAATGCAAGAATAAAGAGCAAAAGTCCTAACTATTGTATAAAGAAGATCATTGTATCTCCCTCAACGAGAAATGTATTATTGCTAATATTGATTCTTCTATAAAAACAAATGTATTTATTAAAAAAAAAAAGTTTATTTAGAGAGAGAGCACGAGGGGGAGGCAGAGGACAAGGGAGAGAGACAATCTTAAGCAGACTGTGTGCTGAGCACAGAGCCCGGGAGCCTGAAGCAGGGCTCGCTGCACAACCCTGAGAGCATGCGCTGAGCAGAAATCACGGGTCTGATGCTCAACGAATGCATCCCGATGCCCATTTAAGAATAAATTTCTTGAGGTTCCTGGGTAATTCAGTAGATTAAGCAGCTGACTCTTGAATTCAGCTCATGTCATGGTCTCAGGGTCCTGGGATCCAGCCCCATGTCGGGCTCAGAGCTCAGTGGGGAGTCTACTGGAGGATTCGCTCTCTCTTCTTCTCCCTCTACCTCTCCCCCTGCCACGTGATCACAATCTCTCTCAAATAATAAGTCTTCAAAATTAAATAAATTAAATAAATTTATTTTTTAAAAAGGAGGCCTATATTATGCTATCCTACTACATTTTATGCAAATCTGCAATTTTTTACTTTATTTCACGCAAATTTTATGCAATTATGCAAACAAACCCCCCACCCTGATTCCCTAAGTAATATTATAAAGTAATGATTGTCAGGAAGAAATGTTTACTCCATAGTTTTGCCAGTTCTTCTACTACTGAAAGTGTAGATGATTCCACCTGAAAAACGAATAGGTTATTCTTGATCTATCAGAAGAAAAGCAGGCAAGAGTGAAGTCAAGGAAACAACATTGCAAAGCTCAAGATCATGGGATTTGAGGTCTGATAAGCATATTAGATAAACTAATTTGATAAATTATCTATCAAATTAAATTATTTATTCTGTTCATTAAGGAACTAATTTTACAGCCTAATGTAATCAATTATAATTCAAAACAACCTATATTCTTAAGGAAATATAGTCTTATAAATAACAGTAATAATATAACTATAAAGTATAATAAAACTAACTTTTAATTTTATTTCCTGGTAGTTCTACTCTTCATATCATTTTGCTACCAGAATTTCCATGAGTATTTAAAAGATATAGGGTTATTTGTGTTGTTATAAAGTTTTTATAAGTGGGGCACTTGGGTGTCTCAGTCGGTTAAGCATCTGACTCTTAATTTCGGTTTGGGTGGTGATCTCAGGGTCCTGGGATCAAGCTCACATCAGACTCCACGCTCAGCACAGAGTCTGCTTAAGATTCTGTCTATCCCTCTCCCCTCCCACTCATACACTCTCTCTCTCTCAAATAAATAAATAAAATCTTTTAAAAATGTTTTTATAAGCATATATGAAAAAAAATTTTTTAAAGATACATAATTAGGTACTAACTTCAATTATTTGTACCCCCAATTTTAATATGATATATTCAAGACATAAGGTTTTATTCTGTTAAATCAAAATGTGTGCACTATCACCATTTACAGTAGAGACTGCATCTAGGAACATGAGGCACCATGTTAGCTTCTAAAAGAAAATGTATTCTCCCATTAAGGTAAAGATGGGTTTTCACAGAAAAGAGGCCAATAAGATGACAAACATGTAGACACTACCATTTGGGGCCTTTCTACGGTTTGAATTAATGATAAGGGTTGCAAACACAGGGAGAAATAGATGTGCTAACCTATGTTTCAGACTGAGAGTGCAGACTTTGAAATACTCCAAAGAGATTTATTAATAAAGATTTGAAGTCTGGGGCGCCTGGGTGGCTCAGTGGGTTAAGCCGCTGCCTTCGGCTCAGGTCATGATCTCAGGGTCCTGGGATCGAGCCCCGCATCGGGCTCTCTGCTCAGCAGGGAGCCTGCTTCCCTCTCTCTCTCTCTCTCTCTGCCTGCCTCTCCATCTACTTGTGATCTCTCTCTGTCAAATAAATAAATAAAATCTTTAAAAAAAAAAAAAAAAAGATTTGAAGTCTGTTCTTCCCAACACTGACCTCGACCATAAATGCCAACAGAAGATACTCACACATATGTCAGGAGATCAACATGATGGTGTTATCACTGCACAGTTTTTCTCTTCTCTTCTTTCCCTAATGAAATGTTATTTTTTACACATTTTTTTTCTCCCTGAGACATAAGGTGAGCTGAGGAGATTGGAAAGAATTAAGCCTGACAGCAAGGCGGGTAGAGAGAACCAAGAGGGTGGAGAATATACATACACGATGTTTTCGGACTTCGAATTTGGCTTAGCTGAATTACACATGAAGATTGCAGGCGTATCTTAAGGGTTTTCACAGTCTATTAATTTATAGTTCTAAAATGTCTTTCACTGTAGTATGTGAAGACCAAAGCAGGTCTAAGATAGCAACTCCCCATAGGTTCAGTGTTAGACAATGTGAAATAATACGTTTCTCTCAACAAAAACACGTTCTCGTGGTTTTAGGTGCATGTCATAATTGCTTGTATATATATCTTTACATCCATTTAAGATCAGTTTTAAAACATAATAAAATGAGGGGCGCCTGGGTGGCTCAGTGGTTTAAGCCTCTGTCTTCAGCTCAGGTCATGATCTCAGGGTTGTGGGATTGAGCCCCGCATAGGGCTCGTTGCTCAGCAGGGAGCCTGCTTCCCCCACCTCCTCTGTCTGCCTCTCTGCTGCTTGTGATCTCTGTCTATTAAATAAATAAATTCAATTTAAAAATAATAATAATAAAATGAGTGCAGTTATCAAAAGGAAGAAAAAGAATGCTGTTTTGATTTTTGGTGGATTTTTTTTTTTTTTGGTTTGTTTTTTGGTTGTGTTTGTTTGTTTAAATCAGCTAAAATACCTTAGAACCCACAGACCTTCATACGCAATAGACGACAACTAAATGGGGTTTATTTTTCACAGTTCTGAAGGATGAGCTGTCCAAGATCGAGGCACAGGCACAACGGGTGCCTGGTGAGACCCGTTTCTTGGCTCCTAGATACTGCCTTTGACTGTGTCCTCATGGTGGAGTTCTCTGGGGTCTCTAGGACACTAATCCCACTCATGAGGGCTCCACCTTCCTTACCTAATCACCTCCCAAAGGATCCACCTCCTAATACTATCACACTGAGCATTAGATTTCAATATGTGAAATTTTGGAGGGGCCTAAGCATTCAGTCTACAGTAGCATTTTTAAAAGTATCACAGCATAGACTGGATAAAGTGATTTATTCCCAAATTCCCATAGCATATTTAAAAAGAGGAAAGAAAAGAGCATCTGGGTGGCTCAGGCAGTTAAGTGTCTGCCTTTGGCTTGGGTCATGATCCCCAAGTCCTGGGATCAAGCCCACATCAGGCTCCCTGCTTAGTGGTGAGTCTGCTTCTCCCTCTGCTTCCGTCTGCCACTCTCCTGCTTGTGCTCCATCTCAAATAAATAAATAAAATCTATTAAAAAAAGAAGTGGAAAGAAATTTAGGAGAAGTCTGTAAAGCCATTTTGAAAATAACAGTTTTCAGGGGGAAGACTATTAGAGCTCATTTTCTGATTGTTTTACATAACAGATTGATTTTTTTTCTCATTTTGGTCTTATACCCAAATTTTTCTGAAAGCAAATGGAAAATTTATTTCATATATTCAAATTTGTTGTCTATAATTATATCATTTAAAGTATACATTGACAACTTTTAAAAATACTGAAAATACAACAAAAAAGCATCTATCTCTTTAAAATGGGTTATTATACTTTTAAGTGCTAAGTTAGATGTTTATTCAAAATATTTAATTTTAGCCTATTTGAAAAGTTGTATTTGCTTTTATGAAGCTAATTCCTGCAATATTGTTGTTTAAATGAGAATAATCTCTGAGAAAACAAAATAACGCTAAGCAAGCTGAGTAAATGATCTCCTTTTGTCTGTGCTAATCTATAATGTTTCAAGTCAGAGAAATGTCAGATTTATAAACTACCAGCAAGTAGGTGTTATTCCATGAGTTTTTTCAATGTTGCCTGCATTAACTCGCTTTGGCAGCCTTTGTTAAATTTCAACTAAAATTCCTACCCACTATAAGATTTCTGCTTCATTTTCATATAGTGTTGTGTTAGCATGAAAAAATCATCAGCTGAAAAATCTCAAGGTTTATTAAAAATGAAGAAAGGCCACACTTCAGCATACTGAAGAAAAATCTTTGGTGATAGAGCTACAGTTGGCATTTTTAAACAACTTAGATATACCTGAACATGATAAAGACTGAAAACTCCTGTAGTAATAATAAAGAAAGCAAAGCCTGATATCATATTAGTATGTGAGTAAATCTGGAATCTCACCAAAAATTTGGAAATAAGTATGAAATGTTAAATGAATAATGTATTACTTTAGAAAAGTAAGTGTGAGTATAGACAAGATGAGTTTCACACTGGTAATTATTGATGTATGTAAGAAGAAAACTTGGCATGAATCAAAAAAAAATGGATGCAAATTTAGGAATTTTCTAATATGATGTGTAAGAGAGTTTATAATGAAAATATTCTATTATACTTGTGATGCTGAAAATATGTAAGGCATGATCAAACTGCAAACTTCAAAAAAAACTGAAAATCTGCATGGATGAAAGGTTAATAAACAGAAGTTACATATAACAACTGTCTGTAGTCGCCTAAAACATGACAGCTCTAGGCCACGGGAGTTCAGTGTTCTGAGTGGTTCTGGCATTTAAAGTAGAATAGCATATGCAAAAAGGTTTCAATTGTAAACTGACTCAAAATAGAGGTCATGCTACAAACATATGCAGTAAGTGCATAGCACAAAATGAACCAGCTGGATGATGGGCTATCAAATTCTCAGAGACATCACTGTGCTGCATAACCTGGTAGTGTTTGAAAATGAAATCCTGAGTGAGTGTGCTTGTGTGTTTATGTGTGTGTTGAATAATATAAAATATGCTGAGGCTAAAGCAGCAAAAATACCTTAAATGATATAAACTGAACCTAAATTTAAGTATAAAGTTTAATATGAAAAGTTGAGGCATACCTGGGTGACTCAGTCGGTGAAGTGTCTGACTCTTCTTCTATCTGAAAAGCTCAGCTCATCATCTCAGGGTCCTAAAATCAAGCCCTAGGTAATCTCCCTGCTCAGCAGGGACTCTGCTTGAGGATTTGCTCTCCCTCTGCCCCTCCCCCAGTTCACCTGCTCTTTCTGTCACTCTCTTGTTCTCTCTCTCAAAAATAAATAAATAAATCTTACTTTAAAAGTTGAAAATCACAGATTGGTTGAAAATTAAAACATTATCTGAAGGCAGAAGTCATAATAAAATAAAATAAAATAAACGCACGCTGGGGAATAATGCTCTTTATTTTTTAGAATAGCTAGTTGAAATATAAATTTTGAGAGTTATTGATGTTTGGTATTTCATATTTACTTATCCAAGTAAAAAGAATCTAATAGTTAAGGGTAGGGTGAGTACAATTTTTAGCAATGTGGCCAACAATTTGATGTAAGTATTCTTCTCCTACAAGGCACACAAATGTGGGGAAGATATAAAAACTTTTCTTTTAAATGAACAAAGGAGGTTACAAAGTGTATGAAATAGCTGAAATCCAAAAAATAAGTTAAAAACCACATATACAGAATATTTTCACTCTCCAATTGCTCTTGGGACATTTCTTGATCTCTATAACTTATAATTTAAGGTTTAATGTCTGTCAGAAGATAGAAGATGAGGCATTACATTCCTACATTACAATATAATCAGTGCCTGGATAAGCCAGAAATTTTTGAGGGCTCCCTTTCTAGTAAAAAGATAGACTAAGTCTAATCACTAAAAAGAGAATTACTCTGATGAGGTCTGTGTTCTAATATAAAGGAAAAAAATCTGTGTCTGCCCTCAAGCACATTAGGTTTACACACACACACACATGAGCTCAGTCAGGAAAACTAAAGCCCAAAGTTTTATAGTTTTATAAAGTTTTATATAGAACTGAATAATTAGTATGAACTTCAAAATATATATTATTCAAAAATAATACATTTTTAGATATTATTTCTCCAAGGACACACCTTAAAACAAGTCCTAGAATATTCCCACGGATAAAAAATAAACTCAATTACTTTACAGTCCAATAAAACCAACATTCATAAAACCAAAATGAGATTCTTTGAAACAAATATAATTGAAATACCCCCTAAGATTTATCTTCAGATAAGAGAGCCAGAGCGAAGGCACTAAAATCATTTTAAGGAAGAAAATGGGTACAGGTACAATAATAGTGGAGATGAAAACAATAATTTTGTGATTAAATTTATGGCAAAACGTGCATATCCATGAAAACTTTCTTTCTTTCTTTCTTTCTTTCTTTCTTTCTTTCTTTCTTTCTTTCTTTCTTTCGAGAGCAGCAGGGGCTCAATCCCAGCAAGACAGGATCATGACCTGAGCCAAGGCACATGCTGAACTGACTGAGCCACCAGGCACTCCAACATGAAAATAATTATTAAAAAATCTAACTCAATAAAATGACTCAAAAAGAAATAAATTTAACCAGAAATTTAAAATCTGGGCGTCTGGGCTGCTCAGTCATTAAGCATCTGCCTTCGGCTCTGGTCGTGGTCCCAGAGTCCTGGAATTGAGCCCTGCATTGGGCTCTCTGCTTGGCAGGACACCTGCTTCTCTCTCTCCCACTCCCCTTTCTTGTTTTCCCTCTCTCATTGTGTCTCTGTCTCAAATAAATAAATAAAATCTTTAAAAAATATTAAAAAAAAAAAGAAATTTAAAATCTACCAAAATTAAAATAGTCATCTACCACATTACGTCTTGATCCTAAGACAGGAAAATTCTACTAACCATTAGGGAAAAGATAAATCCACTCTATTACATATTCTAATGTTGAATATAAAAGGGAATACTTCCCAACACTTCAATGTCTCAAACAATATTATAACTATACAAAATATTATAACTATACAAAAACTATACAAAGAGATTCTAATGAAACAAAACTGAAGGTTAATTTCATTCAGTAACTCAGAAGCCATAATTCTAATAAATAATAATCTTAAGTGAATCTTATAAGTTGTATTTTTAAAAATATATAAAAAGGGGCACCTGGTGATTCAGTACTTAAGGGTCTTCCTTTGGCTCAAATCAGGATCTCAGGGTTCTGGGATGGAGGCCCACATCAGGCTCCCTGTGGAGCGGAAAGTCTTGTCTCCCTCTCCCTCTATCCCTCCCCTCCACTTGTGTGCACATGTTCTCCCTCTCTCTCTCTTTCTCACACAAATTTTAAAAACGTAAAAACTAAAAAAGATAAAGATAAAAGTGACAAAAATATATAAATTTAAGAATGGTTCATTATTAATCTATTAACATTATTCAACATAGTAATACAACAAAAAAGGAACATCCTTGTGACCATGATAATAACTACAGGGGGAAAAATTTAATAAAATTCCACTGCAACTCATGATTAAAAAAAAAGAAACAGAAAACATTCAAAGCAAAATAGTACTATAAGAAAATCATTTGATTAATGCAGAGCCCTATCAAACCATATACAAATATTGTATTTAATTATATTGTACCATAACTTAACTATATTGTGTTGGAAACTGACCTTAAGTCAGTAATCAGTCCTGAAAACCTAATATCACAATCACTCTGCAAAAGTGTGTCAGTTCACAAGTGTTCAGAGTGAGAATAAACAACAAATTTTGAATGTCAAGTTTAGGAAATTACAAATGATCAACAATTAGTGACATAAAATAAGGTCATTGACAGAAAACTGAAGAGAATATACAGACATATAATTAAAAATAACAAGATAGTACAGTGAAGACACTGTATAGACCCATATGCAAAAATCAATATAAAACAAATATTAAAAAAGTGCAACTATTTAGAATTAATATATTTCATATGAATAATACATTTATATGTATCAAAATACATTTCATATGTATCAAAATACATATTACATTTCATACGTATCAAAAAGATATGAAACTATTGAAACACATTTTTAAATATATCTAAATGCAGACAGATGTTTAACACAACCCCACAAATTTCACTGCTTCTCAAGTTAATAGATAGATTTTCAATCAAATCCCTACTAGGGAGAAATTTTGCTTTTGTTTTGTTGTGTTTTAGTGGAATTCAGTAAGTTGACTTTTAAATTTATATGAGAGAGCAAAGAACTCAAAATACGAAAAACAGTTTGAAGAGAATTGAATGCTACATGATATCAAAATTAAATATCAAGACTCACTGTAAAACTGCAGTAAGCAAAGCATTGGCTTGTGCAGGGGTAAGTAAACAGACAAACAGAAACAATATAGGACATCAAAGTAGACCATGAATGCATGTTTAGATACTTGGATAAAACATGAAGAAGAGGCATTGCAAATGGGTGGGAAAACAAGTTGAGTGAATTTGTTGCCACATGAAGAAGCGCTGGATTTGTCTTCTTTTTTTTTTTTAAAGATTTTATTTATTTATTTGATAGACAGATCACAAGTAGGCAGAGAGGCAGGCGGAGAGAGAGAGGAGGAAGCGGGCTCCCTGCTGAGCAGAGAGCCCAATGCACCCCAAGCCCTGGATTCTTATCTTGCACTCTTCATAGTCAATTTCAATTATATTACCATATGTTTGTCTTTGTGGCAAAATAGAGAAGAGTTACTTTTTTATTAATATTCTTTTCCCCCTTTTCTCTCAATTTTTTCATTCAAATTCTAGTTAGTTAACATATAGTGTAATATTGGTTTGAGGCATGCAATTTGGAGACTCATCACTCACATACAATACCCAGTGCTCAACACAAGTGCCTCCTTAATCCCCATCACCCATTTAACTCATGCCCTGCCCACCTCCCCTCTAGCAACCTTGTTTGTTCTCTATGGTTAAAAGTCTCTTATGGTATGCTTCCCCTCAGAGAAGAGTCTCTTAATCAGTACATTCAAAATAAAGTAAAACTTGGTTAAATTGAATTCCATTATATTGGAACAAAACTCTGTTCATTCAAAAACACCTTAAAAATAAAGATAATCACAGTTGAGGTGATACATAAAATACTACTGAACAAAACACTGCCTATTGGAAAATATTAAAAAGTTCTGGGACACCTGGATGGCTCAGTTGGTTAAAAGTGGGACTCTTGATTTCAAATCAGGTCATGATCTTAGGGTTGTGAAATGGAGTCCCACATTGGGCTCTGTGCTAGGTGTGGAGCCTGGTTTAGACTCTCTCCCTCCCTCTCTTTTTATATATACAATTTATATATTTATATAAACATGTATTATATATACATATATTTAAGTGTATTTATTATATACATACATATGCATATATCTATTGTATATGATTGTATATGTATAAAACTTCTATATACTAATATAAAAGATATAAAACCAATATAGAATTAAGGACAATATATAAATGTGCAATTTATAGTGGAAGAAACATGCCAGTAAACATGAAAAAATATCTTCACTGGTAATAAGGATAGGAATAATTAAAATTAAAGATATACATTTGAAACTCTTCAGATAGGAAAAAATTAAAAATGCTTTAAAATAACACTTTTCCCAGGAGTGTGGAGGAATAGAAAATCTATTGCATTTTTGATGAAGATGTAAATGAGACAATCAGTTCAGAGAACAACTTAGCAATGTCAAGTAAGTGATGATTCCATCAGTAGATGTGTATCCAAGAGAAACTCTTGGGCATACGATTGGAAAGGATTGGAAAGTAGCAGCATTGTTGTAACAGAGAAAATTGGGAACAATCTAGAAGTTCATTAATATTTCATTATAAAATTAGGTAAAATTTGCTACAAGTTTCCCCCACTATCTGACAGTAGAGAGTTCCTATGAAGCCTTTCAGGAACTAGAATTGTGTGAAGTAAAGAAGCACTTAATTTGTTTGGATAAATTTGTGTGTTTCCAAGCCCCAAACATCAACTCTTTTAGGTTTTTCTGATACTTTTGGACACATCTTGCCCATGGATGTACAAAATCAATGGAGATAAAGCATAGAAGTTCATGGACAGTTCAAAGCTCTGGCCTCTTAAAGCTGAGATGAGAGTGTATTGTCTAGGGCAGAAGCTGGACGGTACCACTCTTGCTTTGGGATGTTCTGCCTCTGTAATGGTTCCCTGCAAAACAAATGCTGGATCTTACTTTTGTTTTTCATTTTTTTGGGGGGTAAAAAAGTGAAAATCTTTGGGTTTTGTTCTCTAAGTAAAAACAGAAACCTATGTAGGTCTCTCATGAATGCAAAATGAAAGAAAGCATAAAAGCAAAATGGTTGAAAAGTGGAAGATACCGGTAAATGCATGACTGAAGCTCTAAGCTTTAATAAAAATGAATGGAGTACAGCTCCATTTATCAATATATATGAACTTTGACATTTTTGAGCAAAAATCAAAAGCGATTTGAAGAACAAATCAAGAATCTTAAAAGAATGTAAAACAATATCCACGAGTAGTTTAGAGATAAATAGTAAAATTTTAAAGAGTAGCATGGGAATGAAATGTACCAAATTCAGAATAATGCCTACATTTTAAGGGTTAGAGAAAGGTTGTGATTGTAAAGTAGTATGCATGGGACTTTTGTTCTATTTATAATTTTTGCTTTTTCAAGTTGGGAGTTAGATGCATGGATTTTTTTTTTTAATGCAATGCATCATACCTTTTATGTCTGAAGTATTTCATAATAAAGAGAATAGGTTAAAATTCTTAACCACAATTTTTAAAATCCTGTGTGGTTTCATAAATATTTAAGTGATAATTTTCAAAATAGATTGTAGAGTGCTTTATAACTCAGATATGTCCATTTGGAAATAAGCCTAGCTCTTTGTCACAACCATAACAGGGAAAAAGGATTGTGCACATGCCTGAACACCCATATTTCTATAAACCTATAGTTTTTTGCACCAAAACACACATGATTGTAAAGTTCCAGTATCTGTCATTTAAATGGCAATTGGTAATGATTTTAAAAGCATTTAATACATTCTATTATCACTTTACTTATATATAGATGGATTTTTTTTTTAGTTTAGAGGAGTGATTCTAATGCTATCAAATTTCATATTAATTATGACACTATTATATCTGGCATACATTCTCTATTCAGTTGTAAAACAGCAAAAATATGTAAATTTATTGTAAAAGAAATTTTTGTGATTTCAAGTTTATTTAAAACTGTATAGATATGTCTCCAAAGGCAAAGGAAACAAAAGCAAAAATAAACTTTTGGGACTTCATCAAAATCAAGAGCTTCTGCACAGCAAAGGAAACAGTCAATAAAACAAAGAGGCAACCCACGGAATGGGAGAAGATATTTGCAAATGACAGTACAGACAAAGGTTGATATCCAGGTTCTATAAAGAACTCCTCAAACTCAACACACACAGAACAGGCAATCATATAAAAAAAATGGGCAGAAGATACGAACAGACACTTCTCCAATGAAGATATACAAATGGCTATCAGACACATGAAAAAATGTTCATCATCACTAGCCATCAGGGAGATTCAAATGAAAACCCACATTGAGATACCACCTTACACCAGTTAGAATGGCCAAAATTAGCAAGACAGGAAACAACATGTGTTGGAGGGGATGTGGAGAAAGGGGAACCCTCTTACTCTGTTGGTGGGAATGCAAGTTGGTGCAGCCACTTTGGGAAACTGTGGAGATTCCTCAAGAAATTAAAAATAGAGATTCCCTATGACCCTGCAATTGCACTACTGGGTATTTACCCCAAAGATACAGATGTAGTGAAAAGAAGGGCCATCTGTACCCCAATGTTTATAACAGCAATGGCCACGGTAGCCAAACTGTGGAAAGAACCAAGATGCCCTTCAACAGACGAATGGATAAGGAAGATGTGGTCCATATACACTATGGAGTATTATGCCTCCATCAGAAAGGATGAATACCCAACTTTTGTAGCAACATGGGTAGGACTGGAAGAGATTATGTTGAGTGAAATAAGTCAAACAGAGAGAGTCAATTATCATATGGTTTCACTTATTTGTGGAGCATAACAAATAGCATGGAGGACAAAGGAAGTTAGAGAGGAGAAGGGAGTTGAGGGAAATTGGAAGGGGAGGTGAACCATGAGAGACTATGAACTCTGAAAAACAATCTGAGGGTTTTGAAGGGGCAGGGGGTGGGAGGTTGGGGGAACCAGGTGGTGGGTATCATAGAGGGCACAGATTGCATGGAGCACTGGGTGTGGTGCAAAAACAATGAATACTGCTATGCTGAAAATAAATTTAAAAATTAAAAAAAAAAAACACAAACTATATAGCTTCCAAATCACAAAGCAATCCACATGTACTGATCCTCCACTCATTCATTCAAGTATTTATTAAACACATACTGTGTGATAACCTCTATTATATGCTTTTGGAAGATCAGAATAAATCAGAAAAAGTCAATGACTGGAATAGGTAGTCAAAGACATATCAATAATATTACATTTACTCACATAAATTCTATGAAGAGAAATAAAATGGGGTCAAAGGAAAGAGGCTTAAAGGTAGCATGGGGGAGTTAAATTTGTATGTGTTAGGGAAAGCGTCACAAGAAGGTATCATTTATTTTGTGATTTGAATAATGAAAATGAGCCAGGCATGAGATCTGTGGTAAAAAAGGGTAGGACCAATTTTTGTAAGCTTTTAAGAATTGGCAGCATAGCATGTTTAAGGGAGAGACCAAATACCAATTCAGAAGATTATCAAAAAGGTAAGCCTGAGCCAACTTCATCTACCATGATATAAGCAACTGCAGAAGGAAGACCCTTGAGGGTTTGAAGATGTTAATATGGGATCTGATATGCATTGTGAAGGTGCTGCCTAGTTTCTAGAGCTAATAAAAGCTCTTAGGAGGGATGTTGAAGTGGTCTGTATAGGTGATGAGGGTTTTATTTTGGTTCTACTGAGTTTGGAGTTTGAAATTGAAGTGATGTGCTTCAAGTGGTCATAAAATGAGTAGTTGCGTACAGGTAAGAAGGTTGATAATATAAGGTGATACAGAGTAAATGACTGCGGCAGGAGAGAGAGTTTCAGGTTAGAGTTCAGGCTGTTCTCTTAAATTAAAAAAAAAAAAAAAAAAACAACCTATTCAGAAGTATGTATAATCTTGTCTAACTACTTGGGTGGCATTCCTAGTTAAAAGTCAGTGGTAGCAAGAATTGTCTGTAGAATAAATGGAGGGTAGTAAACCACCGTAAGGTTTTACATTGTATTCTGTAACAATGAGCCATTAGAAACATTAGCTAAAGCTGTGCAGTGAGTGGATAAGGGCTATGAACTTCAAGTTTCTTTTTGAACTACAGACAAACTCACATGTTCTGAAGCTACTAAAATTGCCTTAAAACAATTAACTAACTGCAGACACAGACTGTTGAAGACAGAGAAAGATCAATGAATAATGAAGACCAATAATGAAAGAGACTACAAATATTATCAGGACAATGATAATACTCTTGGTCCCACATAGTCAAGTACGTCATTAATTCCTCAGGGAGATGAGACTGGAGATATCAAATATGTCCTTCCGATTGCCCTTTGTAGTTCACTGTTTTTCATTCAAGCAGAAATTAACGTACCGAAGCATTTTTATTCCATACAAAGTTTAATTATTTTCAAATTCTCATTGTTATTCTAAAGTTCAAAATTTCGAGAACAAGAAGAAGAAAGGTTTAAGTCCTGTCATATAATGAGTTTTGCCAGAATTATATGGACCCAAACTGATATTTGGTTGGGGGGGTGTAGGGAGGGAGGGATACATGCTGGGGATTGACAAGCATGGAGTCACCGTGTCTTCCAGAATGATGACTCCGTGGCTGCGTTCACATCTTTCCATCTCCAGTCTTCACAGACAATGGCAGTAAGTTGTCCTTTTCTCAACAAATCTGCCGGATTCTAGCAGCCTCCAGTATGGATCACAGTTGACCATTCGCATCCAGGTCTTTCTGTCCCATACTGCTCTTTCTCATCAACTCATTTCAGTGAACGTCCCTCATGACCATACCCTGAGTTTTCTCTCTCTGTGAAATGATTTAATATTGATCACCTTGTCTGACAATTTCGCACTGAGTAAGAAACAAATGTCAGCGATGTATACTATTATTTAACACCTCTATTGTTACTATTATCATTTCACTCATCGTTTCCTTCCCTTTGTTCTGCTCTTCTAGCCTGCTGGTTCAGCCACACGATTCTTCACTCTGATCAGGAAATGAAATCCTTTGAGCCTTTTTAAAAAATTCTCTCTTTTTCTCCATTAGACTCTTCTAGTCTTCATTTCTTTCCCTATGCAGCCCAGACACATAAATCTTATAAATGTAAATCACATGGCTCCTATTTTCAATTGCTGTCTTGCCAACACTCTTAATTTACTGGTCCCATTTTTTTTTTTTTCCATTCACTATGGTAATGAAAAATAAGATGATTCCCAACTACTACACTCCCCAGTCTTTTATCTCAGCCACTCCTAAAAAGAATAAAATCATATCATAAAGTCATGACCACCAAACTCCCAGTGTGATGAGTATGTATACTTAGGAAGTTCATGTTTCCATTTTCCACCATTTCCACTCTTTTTTTAAAACCAGCCTCCATCTCATTCTGTCAGAAAATGGACTCGCCTACCTCAGGAGACAAACAGATTATCCTAAATCATTGTCCCACAGATCTCCAAATCTACAAATGTAGAGCCCATTGTCATTGTTGCAAAAATAGGTAATAAAGCTGGATTGACCTGGCTTTAAATTCTTTCTTTACACTACACTATTTTACTTCTTCTAGGCCTTAGTTCCCCTATGTGTAAAATACAGGGAGTATTTAAAATCACTATAAAAGATGATACATAGGAGAGCATGGATGGCTCAGTCAGTTAAGCGGCTGCCTTCTGCTCAAGTCATGATCTCAGGGTCCTGGGATCGAGCCCCACATCAGGCTCCCTGCTCAGCGGAGAGCCTGCTTCTCCCTCTCCCTCTCCCTCTGCCTGCTGCTCTGCCTACTTATACTCTCTATCTCTGTCTCAAATAAATAAAAATCTTAAAAAAAAAGATGATATATAAAATGTTAGAACACTACTGTATGTATGTTTCCATTGTTTTGTTTATTATCATGAGGGTCATTTCTGCCTATTTATCTTCCTCTCTTCATTCTCCTTATTTCTATGGCTCTTTTATAGCTATTATCCTGTACCTGTGGTTAAGAGTCTATCATCTCTTATAAAACTACTTCAAGAATCTTTCAAAAGAAATTCTCAGCCATTACTTCTGAATATTCAATGTCTTGTCTAATAAATCCTTCCCAACCACACCATTTATATATGATTAATCTTCATATAGATATAGATATAGATATAGATATAGATATAGATATAGATATATCCCATAAGCTCTTCACCCATTACCCTCCCTAATCAGAGCTGAGATTTTTGAAGTAGTTGTTTTCACTTTATTTTCTCAGATCACACAACCTCAATTTGTTCTATTTGCTTCTCTCCTCCTGATACAAGTATCGACACACAGTGATCTCTATGTTGCTCTGCCTAAAGTATACTTTTTGTCCAGATCTTGAACTGACCATGTAGCACCATGTAGCACCATGAAGCAGTATCAGTATTCACCAGTTCAGGTGGTCCGTGGAGATATTCTCCACATTTTCTTTTTCTTTTACATCCTCAGAATATCCTTTACATTATCCCTTTTCTCTCTTAACTTTAAACAATGGAGAGTTTCCCTGTACCTTTGCAATTCTTTATCTACATGTTCCTGGAAGGAATTGTCTCTACTGAGTGGATTCAACTTTTATTTCTATGCTGATAACACCTGTCCTGAATCCCAGACCCATAAGACCAATAGACAATTGTCAAATTAATGCTTCTACTTGGGGATGCCTGGGTGGCTCAGTGGGTTAAATCCTCTGCCTTCAGCTCAGGTCATGATCCCAGGGTCCTGGGATCAAGCCCCATGTCGGGCTCTCTGCTCAGCAGGGAGCCTGCTTCTTCCTCTCTCTGCCTGCCTCTCTGCCTACTTGTGATCTCCGTCTGTCAAATAAATAAATAAAAATCTTTAAAAAAAATGTTTCCACTTGATCATCTCCAAGAAATAGTAATAAATTTCTCTCCATACACACATATAATATGTTCTATATGTAGTATATATTTTATATAATTATGTGCATATGTGTTATACACACATAAGTATATTATGTGCTTTATATACATATATACATACATACATAAAGTCAATCTTATTACCATATCCCCAAAGCAAGTTATTATTCATTTTTATCCTATATCATTATGTATGATAAAGAACTATGCTTTATTTCCCCTCTTAAGCCTGTACCCAGATAATTGCAAAATTGTCTTTATACCTCCTAATATGTTGTTTCTCTACTCATCCAATCATATGCTTAGTCACACCACCCTAATTTAAGCCATAATAATTTTTAGCCAAGATTTCTACAGTAGTCTCTGCTTAATCTCTCTGAAACTGAATTTGGCCTATATTATTTCATTTCACATTTTACAACCAGAAAGATATTTTGTGAAATAAAAAGCCAGAGGTCTCTTTCTTTTTTGTTTTAAATTTTTTTAAGATTTTATTTATTTATTAGACAGAGAGAGAGAGAGAAAGAGATCACAAATAGGCAGAGAGGCAGGCAGAGAGAGAGGGGGAAGCAGGTTCTCCGCCAAGCAGAGAGCCCAATGCGGGGCTTAATCCCAGGACCCTGAAATCAGGACCAGATCTGAAGGCAGAGGCTTACCCCACTGAGCCACCCAGGTACCCCAGAGAGTCTCTTTCTTATTTAACTCTTTCCATAATCGTCCATGGGATATTCAGACTCAGGGTAGCTTATAAGAGCCCTCTTATTTGTGCTTGGAATATCTCTCCAGCTTCACAAAGAATCAAGGCAGAGATTTACTAAGTGTTAAATGAATAAAATTTTAGGAGCTTATAATGATATTCAAAAAAAAGACAAAGTAAAATAAAACCCCTTCATCATGACCAGCATCAACAGCAACATGAATACATAACTACTGACAGAAATTAATGAACCAATCCTTACAATTAATACTGATTATTATGGTGAAAGATTAAGAACTTAATGTCTTTTTCATCTGAGCCAAATTGTCCCAGAATATAATGAGGCATGGTTATTCTTTACAGAAGACTCTAACCTAATAAATGCATTTTAAAAGGTAATCAATTCAGGTAACTATTATCAATGGACTTAATTTCATTAAGTAAAATGGGAACCTGGATATTTGCCAGGTGCCAAATTATCATCCTACAGATTGCTTGCCAGCTTAAAGACCAAAGGAAAAAAATTAAAATCAAATCAAATCAAATTAATAAAGTAAAATAAAAAGCATATTTACAAAGGAGGATATGGGCTGCTACCACATAAATTTTGTGACAAATTTTAGCATCAGTAGATATGGAATCATACTATGTGCCTGCTGATATCAAGCCATACAAAAGATAAAGCATCAACAATTAAATATTCTAAGTTAAATCTAAATGTAATTGAGCGTCTAGTTTGAATCTCCGGTTTACAGAAGACAAAGGGATAGAGGAACAACTCAGATGACAACATAAGAGACTAAGCAGGCACACTGTGACAGGAAGGCATAACAGAAGACCATCTGGGTCTTCAACATATTAATGACAGGAAAAATAAAGAGTGGATACTATTCTAGACTGAAGAACATTTAAGAGACCCTAAAAAATTACAAGGCTTACATCTTCTTGGATGCTGATTTGAACAAATCAAATGTAAAAATACTCCATTTAAGATAAACATCATGGATAAACATCATGATGTTTAAGATAAACATCATTCCATAAGAATGAAGTATTTGATAATATTAAGCAATTACAATTTTTTTAGAAGCAGTAAAGTTCATTTACTTATGTCAGAAAATGTTCCAATTTTATAGATCTAAAGCTAAATTATTCAGGGATAAAATGATCTAGGATTTTGCCTTAATGTAACTCAGCAGAAGAAAAACACAGATAAAGAAAATAGAGTCAAATAGTTAATTATGATAGTCAAATAGTGGATATGGGATTTCTGTATTGGCTGGAGAAGTAAAAAGTACAGGAGCCCACCTGTGGACTTTCGACACTGAAGACATCGTAGTGGTTGGATCCAGATGTTGGCACTTGTGATGTCTCTACTACCACTTCTCAAAGCAGCCCACAATCAGAGCACTGATGGTTAGATGGTGGAACATTGCTTGCACTAGCTGCAAACATTCTCTTCTCTGGGGCCCTTGCTCATTAATGTGTCAGTGTTGTAAATGTCAATGAGAACACATCGATAGTAAAAGTTAACGCATATCTAGAATCTTCAGTGGAGTCTGACAATATCCTGTAAACAGGTCAGGCACGCCCACGGTACAGGAGGAATTTAGAGGTGGGGGGGTGGACTGGGAATAAATAAGCATCTAGCTCTCTGCTTATCCGCTGGTTGACAAGAAAATCCATCAGAATAAAGAACTTTGAAAAACAAAGATAAGCCAAAGGAAAAGAGCAAATGGAAAAACCAGTCCCATTAGAATTAAAACCAACTTTGGTCCTATTTTCTACAATATACAATTTCTTAACTAGAAGATAAAATAAGATTCAAGAGGTATGTTCTGTCCATCCCAAAGATCGCCTAATGTATTTGTCCAGTTTTGCTCTTTTTGGAGTATTGTTCATTACATATCATATTTCTCACCCCCCCCCAAAAAAAGTCTCCTCAAAACTCCAAGAACACTTAAACTCATTTGAAAATGGCTGTTTACTGGACAATTTGTGTTGTCTAAAAAAACAATCTTGACTGAAATAAACTTTGAGCATAGTAGAAATTGATTGGAGTAGTATAGACTTAAATGCTTTCCTGGATTTGCTTTGTGAATCACAGTTACATATCAAGCACACATAAAATAATATATCATATATATTTTAACGATAAAATAATACATGGCAAAGTTTTATCAACAATCGTAACATTCTGTCTAAAATAACCCCTTCACCCCTAACCAAAATGTCTCTTTTACAAATTGGCTTAAGCACAGCAAACCCACCTGAGAGAACCATATCTGACCTTTTAAGATTTATGATCTAGACTGATAAAGACAAAATCAAGGCATCATGTTTTTCTGATGAAGAATACTTGTTTGTAAGCTCTTCCATCTATAGGGAAAGAAAAAAATGTGAGTGTATTAAAGAATCAATTAAAGAAAGACCTATGAATTTCTCAAAACTATATCATGCGATCTAGATGCATAATGAACTTAAAAATCTTTAGTTACTCTGAAATAATACCTGATTATAACATTTTCAAATTTGGGGAAATATCATTGGTTCACAAATCCGTGACTCAAACTAGATTCTATTAAATAAAACTTTCATAATTTTATGCATAATTCATAAATAAAATCAACACATTGATTACAAGTATGTCACTGTTCAGGTTAGGATAATATGCTTGATTTTATCATTTATGTATCTGTTTTCTGAGGATTCAGTGCATTTTGCAGTTTCTCAGGTCTCTCTGAAATGCATTCTATGTGTCTAATCAACATAAAACTTTTCCTTAATGACCTTCCAAAAACCCAAGTGCCCTCCCCAAGATTCTTTCCTCCTTATAAAACTACTCCTAGCTCAGAACCTTTAGGAGGCTTTAGTATTGCTGTACCCTAAATCAATTCTTAAACTTATTTGCCTGGTATTTCATTTCTTCCATGCCCAAGGGCTCTGTAAATAATGTGGAAAATGAAAATAATATTGCTGAAAATGCTCCCAGGGAACACATCTCTAATTCAATTGGGACTTCCTAAAATTCATATTTATTTTTCCTAAATATTAAGGATTTATTGGAAACTTGGGCATGAGAAGCTATCCAGGAAAGTTACCTTCAGGTAGCCTTGATTTTATGTCGATATGCAAACCCTCAGTGCCCACTTTTGTCCTTAGGGTCAGTCCTGCACAAAATATGACAGTCCTATTAAATTATGTGTGTCATTGCTGATATATATGCACTGGGCTCTGAAAATCACACTGGGGAGAAATAGTCAATGGGCAACCCCCCTATTAAAAACAATTTGATTTATTTATTATTCAATAAATCTGGCTGTGCACAGTTCTTAGCTACTTAATCAATAAATATTAGGTGCATTAATAGATTTTGGAAGGTTTACAAGTGTTTTAAGCACCGCTAGTATACATTTTATGATTCCCTTCAAGTTGCCATACTTCAGATATTAACCACATTTCCTAACTAAGATCATGAACTATGTCTCTGAAATATATCCTCTTGGTTAGCTAAGTACTAGCTTTACTTGTACGAATTGACATATAATTTAAAAGTTGCTTGGCACAATATATAATACTTAGTTCTTATTTTTACAAATAAATTAATGGCACTGGTAGGTAAAACTAATATATTTTTAGTTGCTGTTCATAATCACTCAATCTGTGAATTATGATTAATTGGTAATATGAAGTGGGAGTGAAATGTAACAGAGGGAATAAAAAAAGACCCTGTACAAACTCAGGTTCTTTCATCTCTAGAATACCTCAAAGGTCGCATATGTCTCCTGCAGTCGCCCCCATTTACAGGTGTGTCCTATGTGGTAATCAATTGTGGAGACACTGGTGATGTTCTGGGCAGCACTTTGAAAGATTCCAATAATTGGCTACATTGTCTGAAAATACACCAATATTTTACCAACTTGATATTGGTTGGATGGTATAAACCTGAAATTCTCAACCAGCACTCACCATGTTTCAACTCTGGTTAGTACTTAATTTTAAAATCTTACTATGCTGATATTGTCTAATTTTTACTCTGCATTTATTTGTATATAATTTGATTAAACTTTGCCAATAAGCATAGAATCCGATATTTGAGGCTAAATTTTGTACTAAGTTCTGGCCCCTACTATGGTTATTAAATATTATAATTCAGCACTAAACATGTAAAAAGCAAACAAATAAAACACATGTAGTAAGATTTGGACAGGAATGAGAGAGAACATGAATGATATGATATTAAAACTATGCAGAAAAATATGTTCAGAATTAAATTAACTTGAGTTCGTAGCTGTGTTCTAATATACATCTTTCTAATTCTAATATACATCTAACAATACATCTTTATACAGGTACCTCTCTTATTGTCTTCCTAAATGAGGCATTTTAAAAGCCATTTAATTACCAATTTTATAAACTCAAATGTATAACTTGTGTTTCCCAATTTTATAACCTTGTCATTATCTGCACTATTGTAATTCACACCTACCATCATCCAGATGATAGGTCCTCAGAAGAGCTTGTGATCTTACTATACATACATTGAAGGAATATGAGAACAGGGATAAAGGTTAATTAAGAAAAAGGAAACAGTGAGAGCACACGTATGATATACTGTGTGTCCAGAAAAGATTTCTAATGGTTACCCTTTCAGGAAATAAAACTAAAGCCCATAGTATATGATTCTGATGAGTGCTACTTTTCAAAAACTCCCCTCTATTTTTTTTCAAAATAGGACACATAAGAAAGACGAGAAAAGCACTATGAGTTGGGATACCAAATTAATTAAAGCCTCAGTAGTCTCTGCCTGATATTCTCACAGCTGAGAAAAATGACTTGCATTTCAAAGAGAAAAAATAAATGTAGTGACTACATATCATTGGGAAAGGTGTGCTTTTCTATCTAAAATTGATATAAGAGTCTATTGAGCAAAAGCCTTGATGAGGTAAAGAGAAGAGTGTATTAGTGTGGTTGGGTTATGGAAAAGAGAACAACTTCAGAAAGAGACTCACTATCTAATAGTGAGGAGCTACTCAGAACCAGCTAGGAGGGAGCTTACTGCAACATTCTGAACAAACATACCCACTTTTAATTCTACTGGTGGTTTAAAATATAAGTTAATGACTCTTCACATTTTAATTGTATTCAATGTTTTGCCTGGGTAAAATTTATTTTTATTTATAATGCTAACGGGTTTATAAATCTTTGTGAAAATGTAAATTGATACCTTTCATGAATTTTAGTAAGTTCTTAGTTCTTATCTTTTTAAATTGTGCCTTTCTTCTTTCTCTACTTTCCCTCTGGTAATCCAATTATATGTGTGTCAGACCTTCTCAGTAGTATCTCTGAACTATTGTCATCAAAATAAAATTCTCCTCTTGAGTTGGGGATCTGCACCCACAATGTAAGCAAGAAACCGCTACTAAAAAAAAACAAAAACAAAACAAAATAAGAAAACAAAAACAAAAACAAAAACCAACAGGTTTTCTTCAGCACAAAGACAAAAACCCCAGGTAGAAGCTAGAAGATGAGACAGGAATGAAGAACCATGGGATGGGGGGAAATATGTGGGTAAATGCAAATAAGTATCGATGATTACTGTCCCAGAAAAATCATTGGTGGAGCTTGTTTCAGACCTGGAATAAAGGTACTTTTATGCAGAGAGGATTTTGATTTGATGCTGCCCATTGCTGAGGGCTCTAACAATATGGCATCATTTTAAAATAAGCTCACAATTTGAGATTGAGTCAATTTTCCATTGCTAATTTGTTGAAATTGTCAAGATATGAAAACAGCCTATTTGGCTGACAGAGCTATTCTTTTTCAAATTAACATACTATCTATCCAACTTCAACAGATCTTAACCCAGTTTTTCATATTGACTTTAAACAATCAGGGCTGTCTTCTTGACTGCGTACCAGCTACTAACTCTATTATAAAACCATGAAGAAAAATAAAAATATTCCTAACATTTCCACTATTGATATTTTTTTAGAAAGAGAATACTTAATATTTGTTTTGAAATAAAAGACACCTTATCTTTCTTCTCTGGATACAAGATTTCAGATTCTATAAAATGTAACATCAGTCATAAATGACCATATGGCTTTAAGAAAATCATGAAGTATTTCAGTAAGACCTGTGTGCAACACTAGGATAAGTGATTTTGCCATGTAAGCATGTGATTTTCATCATTATGTAAAGGACAAAAATTAAAATTAAATCAACATAGAATGTGACTATAAAATTAAAATTACTATAATCCATTACAACTAGAGATTTTAAAATAAGATTATCACTTACCACAAAGAGAAAAAAACCACATATCTATACAAAGCTTTCAACAAAGATAGACATTATAAAGGAGCTAGTGAAAGAGAAGAGATGAAGCTTATTAAACTATATAATTTAATAATTTAAGATGAAATCAGTATTTGTTTTTTATATCATATCAAATATCCCATTTTCAAAACACCTGTGTCATACCATGTACTTCATATTGTCTATTCTTTTATTAAAATTAATATATAATGTATACTTTGCTTCAGGGGAGGGAGACAAACCATATTGGCTGTTCTAAAATGTTATGTGCTCTTTGCAGAATTTTCATTTTCCTCTGCTCCTCTTGATTGTAAACATGATACCTTCACTATGAAAGCTGTAAGTTATCATGTTGCTAAACCACTCCTTTTTAAGGCCATCAATGTATCAAATAGAAGACTAAGCCCCTTTAGTTCCAGGATTTTGTGCTGGTACAAAGGACACCCAATTGGAATTATTTTCTCCTACTTACAATGAAGTCTGTTTCATGTTTGGCCAATCCACATAATCGGGTGTCTGCTTTATTTTTCTTTTCTTTTCTTTTTTTAAGATTTTCTTTATTCATTTGACAGACAGAGATCACAAGTAGGCAGAGAGGCATGCAGAGAGAGAGAGAGGAAAGCAGGCTCCCCGCTGAGCCGAAAGCCCCATGTGGGGCTTGATCCCAGGACCCTGAGATCATGACCTGAGCTGAAGGCAGAGGCTCAACCCACTGAGCCATCCAGACGCCCCACTGCTTTGTTTTTCAATAAACATTGCAGTTCCTCAATTGGTTATAGGTACTTCTGAAACCTGCCCATTTCGTTCTGATGCATCATTTTGCCTAGTGATTTGGTAAGATGAATTTATTTTTGACCATACTTATCACAATTAACCGACCCCTCGGGTGCATTTAATGTCCCCGTCTGATGTTGAATATTGTCATTTTTCAGACACTTCTGCAAAACCTTAACCACTGGATTTGAAATTATGGTATTATGACACTGGTCCAGATAAAAGCTAGTGCCCATTCAGATATTGTGAGTTAGACTGAGGGTTACTGATCTGTCTAGGGAAACAATCCCTTTGCTGAGTGGGGTTCTTTAGTTCTGGTTTATCTCCTCTACCCTCCTTCACAAAGGTGGTACCAAGAAACCTCCTGACCAAGGCCATACGCAGTATAATGTGGGATAAGTGATTACATCAACTATCCACATGTTACAGGTCGTTCTGACAGTCAGTGAAATCATGTATTTGAATAGGTTTTATAAGCTGAAAGAATACAATAAAAATGTCAGTTATTTATAAAATTACTTCAATGAATATTTATATTTTTATGTCAAGGAGGTTTAATTCTTATTTCATGAAGTCTGTTTGCTTTTGATTGACATTTTTTAGTTGAAAATATGTAAGAGAAGAAATAATGTCACAGAAAAACAGTAAAAACACTGGAGGGTTCCAGGACATTGGAATTACCAGAGTCAGGGGCATCGGCACATATGACCAGAGACCTCCACCACAGTGCACACCACACGGCTCCTCTCAGAGCGGAACAGGCAAGACCAAGTGGTGAGTCAACAGAATTGTAGCATTTCTTCCCTCCGTGGAATGCAATTTAATAGAGCTTCTTTTTATTATGTAATTTATAATATTATTGTAAATATATATTAATATAATATATATTAGTATTATATTATATTAATAATATATTATTTGATAGATTATATCAAATTATAAATTTGATAAATGATAAATTACAGATAATTTATTTTGACTGGTTCCTATTTATTTATTTTTTCAAAAGTTGACTGCTTCTTGGTTTTTATGATTTTAAATGGCTTACAAGGTGATGTGGAAAGACATGCAAGATCCATGACTATGTAATCAGTTCAGCATTCACTCCAGTGACAAAGAGCCTCACGCCCATAGGCAAGCAGGTGCCATCTGGACCCGTGTAATTGCCAAAAACTCAAAATGGCACGGGAAGTCTTCCAAAGATTCAAGCCAGCACCACAGAACCATGCTCACAGATTTACAATAAAGGTTCTGCATGAGCTCCCAAGTGATATTAGACTTGCAGTTGAGGAGGAAAACAATACTTAAAAATTGTCTTCCTGTGTTTATCTTAACTGCTCTAATCAGAAACCCAGAGCACATATTTCTCTCCAGAGGACCAGCTAGCTATGACTGGGGCTAAAGAAACAGAGCTGGCTGGGAGACCATTGTTGGTTCAGCGTGGATACAACTGCAGTTCCCACCTCCCGCCCCCGGGACTTTCGAAGCCTGTATTCTGTTGCCTTAAACATTATCACAAACATTTTGACCTTAGGAAATTAAACAGACTACAAGGAAATGCTGAATTTATTAAACTTTGCCTATCATCAAAATAGTATGTTTTATGAATTATGGTATGTGACAGAGCCTGAAAA
This sequence comes from Mustela nivalis, assembly GCF_964662115.1. NCBI lineage: Eukaryota > Metazoa > Chordata > Mammalia > Carnivora > Mustelidae > Mustela > Mustela nivalis. Next base: position 28,722,972 of record NC_139033.1, on the reverse strand, counting down.
ATTAATAAATCCTTCTCCACTCTGACAACGTGGGCTTTTTAGCGTTTGTGAAAGGTAACCCACCAGAGAATTCCACTCCGAGGGGCCACCCCTTCCACAGCAGTATCTTTCTCGTCCCCTGCTTGCGTCCTTTTCTTTTCCCACCTCAGTGCTCCCCAGTTTCACATCATCCCCAACATGACTGACATCTCTTTCCTTGCTGACGGAGATCTTACTACCCACTATAGCTCAAAAGCTTGATTTAGCAGGAGTTGCCATATGGCATTTTCAAAATTGTTCTCAATCTGCATAATGCCACCAGACCTTTTGATTAAACACCAAACTGCAAGAAAAACTAGAGATGGCTCCACAGCCTGCTGAGTGTTAATGGAGTTAAGTGATGCCCACAGCAGTTAAGAAAAGAAAATAAAAACTTGGGTTCCAACCTCAGATACGCATACACACACACACACACACACACACACACACACATGCACATTCAAATCATAAACTTGCAGATATAAGACATTTTGATAAATATGAAATTTCCTTTTGAGAGAAGAACTCATCAATGACTGGATAAATTGTTAGTGTTTCTATTTTAAAAAGATTAGATCTATTTATGTTCAGAATTTTCATAGTCATACAGTAGGTAATGTGAAATTTGGGTATAAACTACCATTTATTAGGCTTGGTTGAAGGGAATAACTAAAATGATGCTCCCCCATCCATTTTTCCCTTAATGGGCCATATCTGTTGTTTCCATCCTTAAACAGTTTACTCTTCACCTTCCCCATGGAAACCCAATAGGTGACCTCTGTATGGTCAGTTCCTCTCAGCCTGTCCCCACTTCCCCAAGCCCCCCACCCAAGCATGGCCAACAACACTGGTTAGTCACAGCACCAAATCATAATGTCCTTCCCAGTGTAGGCCTCTGGAGGATTAGCTATTACCCACCAACCAGATCTGGCACATGAAACAACTTCTTTGCATCTTTCTTAAATCACCCAGATGATCTCTGACCTCAAAGTTGCAATCCTCATATTGTCTTTTTTTTTCTTAATTTTTTAAAATTTCTTTTAAGGGTTGCAGAATTCATTGTTTATGTACCACACCCAGTGCTCCATGCAATACATGCCCTGCATAATACCCACCACCAGGCCTACCCAACTTCTCACCCCCACACCCCTCCAAAACCCTCAGATTGTTTTTCAGAGTCCATAGTCTCTCATGGTTCATCTCCCCCTCCAAGTTCCCCCAACTCCCTTCTCCTCTCTATCTCCCCATGTCCTCTGTGTTATTTCTTATGCTCCACAAATAAGTGAAACCATATGATAGATGACTCTCTCCTTTACTTATTTCATTCAGCATAATCTCTTCCAGTCCCATCCATATTGATACAAAAGTTGGGTATTCACCCTTTCTGGTGGAGGCATAATACTCCATTGTATATATGGACCATGTCTTCCTTGTCCATTCATCTCTTGAAGGGAGTCTTGGTTCTTAACACAGTTTGGCGACTGTGGCATTGCAGCTATGAACACTGGGTGTAGATGACCCTTCTTTTCACTATGTCTGTATCTTTGGGGTAAATACCCAGTAGTGCAATTGCAGGGTCATAGGGAAGCTCTATTTTTAATTTCTTGAGGCATCTCCACAGTTTCCCAAAGTGGCTGCACAAACTTACATTCCCACCAACAGTGTAAGAGGGTTCCCCTTTCTCCACATCCCCTCCAACACATGTTGTTTCCTGTCTTGCTAATTTTGGCCATTCTAACTGGTGTAAGGTGGTATCTCAATGTTGGCTTTAATTTGAATCTCTCTGATGGCTAGTGATGATGAACATTTTTTTCATGTGTCTAATAGCCATTTGTATGTCTTCTTTAGAGAAGTGTCTGTTCATGTCTTCTGCCCATTTTTTGACATGATTATCTGTTTTGTGTGTGTTGAGTTTGAGGAGTTCTTTGTAGATCCTGGATATCATCCCTTTATCTATATTATCATTTGCAAATATCTTCTCCCATTCTGTGGGTTGCCTCTTTGTTTTGTTGACTGTTTCCTTTGCTGTGCAGAAGCTTTTGATCTTGATGAAGTCCCAAAGGTTCATTTTCGCTTTTGTTTCCTTTGCCTTTGGAGACATATCTTGAAAGAAGTGGCTGTGGCCGATGTCAAAGAGGTTACTGCCTATGTTTTCCTCTAGGATTCTGATGGATTCCTGCCTCACGTTGAGGTCTTTTATCCATTTCGAGTTTATCTTTGTGTATGATGTAAGAGAATGGTCAAGTTTCATTCTTCTACACATAGCTGTCCAATTTTCCCAGCACCATTTATTGAGAAGACTGTCTTTTTTCCACTGTATATTTTTTCCTGCTTTGACAAAGATTTTTTGACCATAGAGTTGAGGGTCCTTATCTGGGCTCTCTACTCTGTTCCAATGGTCTATGTGTCTGTTTTTATGCCAGTACCATGCTGTCTTGGTGATCATAGCTTTGTCATAAAGCTTGAAATCAGGCAACGTGATGCCACCAGTTTTGTTTTCTTTTTCAACATTTCCGTAGCAATTTGGGGTCTCTTCTGATTCCATACAAATTTTAGGATTGTTTGCTCCAGCTCTTTGAAAAATATTGGTGGAACTTTTATCAGAATGGCATTGAAAGTATAGATTGCTCTAGGCAGTATAGACATTTTAATAATGTTTATTCTTCTGATCCATGAGCATGGAATGGTCTTCCATCTTTTTGTGTCTTCTTCAGTTTCTTTCATGAGTGTTCTGTAGTTCCTCGAGTACAGATCCTCTACCTCTTTGGTTAGGTTTATTCCCAGGTATCTTATGGTTCTTGATGCTATGGTAAATGGAATTGATTCTCTAATTTCCCTTTCTGTGTATAAGAAAGCAACTCATTTCTGTACATTGATTTTGTATCCTGCCACATTACTGAATTGCTGAATGAGTTCTAGTAGTTTGGGGGTGGAGTCTTTTGGGAAGGCCCATATCAATAAAATTATGAATGAAAAGGGAGAGATCATAACTAACACCAAGAAAATAGAAATAATCATCAGAAATTATCAAAGTTATATGCCAATAAGTTAAGCAACTTAGATGAAATGGATGCATTCCTAGAAAACTAAAAACTTCCAAAACTGAATCAGGAAGAAACTGACAACCTGAATAGACCAATATCTACTAACGAGATTGAAGCAGTGATCAAATATCTCCCAAAACACAAGAGCCCAGGACCTGACGGATTCCCTGGGGAATTCTACCAAACTGTCAAAGAAGAAATAATACCTATTCTCCTGAAGCTGCTTCATAAAATTGAAGCAGAAGGAAAACTTCCAGACTCTTTTTATGAAGCCAGCATTACCCTGATCCCCAAGCCAGGCAAAGACCCCACCAAAAAGGAGAATTTCAGACCAATATCCCTTTTCAATATGGATGCTAAGATTCTCCACAAGATCCTTGCTAATAGGATCCAACAATACATTTAAAAATTACCCACCATGACCAGGTGGGATTTATCCCTGGGTTGCAAGTGTGGTTCAACATTTGCAAATCAATCAATGTGATAGAACAAATCAATAAGAGAAGAGAGAAGAACCACACGGTCCTCTCAATTGATGCAGAAAAGCATTTGACAAAATCCAGCATCTGTTCCTGATTAAAATGCTTCAAAGTACAGGGATAGAGGGAACATTCCTGAACATCATAAAATCTATCTATGAAAAACCCACAGCAAATATCATCCTCAATGGGAAAAAGCTTGCAGCCTTCTCTTTGAGATCAGGAACACGACAAGGATGCCCACTCTCACCACTCTTGTTCAACATAGTATTAGAAGTCCTAGCAACAACGATCAGACAACAAAAAGAAATAAAAGATATTCAAACTGGCAATGGAGAAGTCAAACTCTCTCTCTTTGCAGATGACATGATACTTTATATGGAAAATCTTCACAATGTCCTTATCTTTTCAGAAAATCAAATTCTAAATCACAGGAATTACTCTGTAATGCATATGGTTGTATATGGTTGTAATGTATATGGTTGAACCCTATAATATTAGACTTGGGAGATAACTAAGTGTTCCTCTGATGAATTCTTAATTTTATAGAAAACAAAATGAAGGACTAGAATTATTAACTAGTATGTGTTTCTCGCCAGCACTTGGTTGTAAATTCCATGGTGCAACACAGATATCTGTGCTCTACTCTTGGACATCATTCCACCATGAAATATTGTCATTCTGTGTAATTTTAAAGAACATACAAATGTTTTACATTTTTAAGTATTTAGAATGTCCAGCAGAGACAAACTATCATTTTCCCATGGTCAATGCTTTTTTATTCAAAACTTTTAAATAGATAAATTTAATTAGATAAATCTGCATGTGAACAGGCACCTGTGTCACTGAAAGTTGTCATAAATATCAGTTCCATGGAAAATGAGTAGAGTATCTCACGTGTAGTGAATAACACAATATATTTTGAATTGTTACTGCAATTTGAAATTTAAAAAAAAAGATTTTATTTACTTGTTTGTCAGAGAGAATGCACAAGCAGTGGGGAGAAGCCTGCTTCTCTTTAGAGAAGCACCTTTCACTCCAGGTTTCTTCATTTTTTGCAGATTCTGGGATTAACTAGTCTTCCATAAAGACAATGAGCCTCCTTTCCCTGCCCTGGTACTGCGTTTCTCTACTTCATGGTGAGAACAGAAGAAAAGGAGAAATCCTATCTGCATTCCTTCAGAGAATGTTTTGTAGGTCCCCCTTGCAAGCATTTACAAGTCTAATCCAGGAAGTATCTCTCACAACCACAGCTTCTCCACTACTAAAATCATATAAATCCACTTAAAGTAATTTTTCAGGAGTAATCCCCTGGGCTGCATTAATTGCATTTGTCCCTGGCTTAGGATTCACCCAGAATATGCCACAAAATTTGTTTAACACTCGTTTATTGAATGCTTGCTGGGCCAGCCCTATAATCAACATTGCTGTTGGGGAACATAAATAATTAACAAATCTTTCATGTCCAAAATGTGTTCAGCCTTTGGTTGACCTCAGAAGAGGTAATGTGTTTAATTCTACGGAAAGACCAAAATAAAAGTTTTAGTTCTAAAATAAAATGTTAAGTTCTGTCTATCCAAACTTCCTGGAAAGTAATTTATGGATTGCTCCACTAACCCCAATAACATGGATGAATAGAGGAGGCTATAAACCGAGTTCGCTCACCTCCTTACACTGGATGCAGGTGTGGGCTTGTCTGCCCTCGGGAGGATGTATCTATCAGTGGAGTGTTGGAATTAATAAAGTGCTTCGGAACCTTTTTTGCTAAGATTCTACAATACAAACGAATCTCTTTCTGAAGGTTGTAAAGTTTATGAAGTAGGTAAGTTAGTCAGAGTTACTAACATCCTCATACTCCGTTTAACACATGGGGACTGGGGTCCTAAGGAAAGATTCTGAACTTGACGCCAGTCAGGGAGAACATACTCAGTTCAGAAGGGCGCCGTTCCTAAAAACTGTGTTTCATAGTCTCTACACAGACTCACCTCTTTGGGACTGATCTTCCTGGCAAAATCTAACAGGTGTGAGCTGAAGTGATCCTGGGGGATATACACATATTTAAAAGCCAGACTATTTGGTATTTCTCTCCTAAAGGGTCCTCCTTTAAAATAGTGAACCTAGTCTGAAAGTGGCCACCTAGACCCTTGCAAGAGCATCATTCCGTCAGCGAGCACTGCTTGTACCCTGCCTCCTCTCTGCCTGGTACTTGGCCAGTGTGGGAGGCAAGCTGGGGGTCTTTGGGGGTCAGCCCCAACCGAGCAGGGGCCTCGGTAGGGAAGTCTCATGACTCCTCCACCCTTGGAGGGGACGTGCTAAGGCGCGCACAGTTGTGTGTGCGTCCTGGTGAGACAGAGACCCCGCCGCCAGCGTCAACGCTCAGCAGCACATCATGCATTTCCCCCCCTTAGCTCCCCTCCTATCTCGTTCTCCTCCGTTCATTCCTATGTGTTCTGGGATCCGCTGTGTTCCGGCTGCCTGTGGGGGCAGACGAACTTCTCTCCAGTGTCCGGTTCTGGTGTCAGCGCTGATAGCCATGTCTAACACGGACCAAGAGGGGAGGAAGAGATGAACACCCACGTAACTGATGTTTGTGGGGAGAGCAGGACTGGCCTCTCAAGCAGGTCCACACTGGCTGGAGAGGACGAGCAAGGGAAACTGGGCTGGATTGTTATTGTGTTCAGGGTAGGGTCAAGGCGAGGACTATGGCGGATTCTCATGGAGCCCTGCAAGGACCCGTGGTTTGGGCCCCTCCTGTAAATGCCAGAGGAGGGAGCCCCTCGAATTTCCTCTCCCCTTGCATGCATGTGAGGCCCAAGAAGAGGCAGGCATAAGGCATAAAAGTCGTCAGCATTCAGACATCAAAAACGGAGGTTAGGCATTGGATTACAGCTTCCCCTGGTGTTTGACTAATGACCGAAATGTGACATTCGATCTCATCGTGTTTGAAATTAAGCCTGTCATTACGGCGCTCTATGGGACCTGCAGCCTGAGGCCGATAGGGAGGTGAAAGTTCTATTGAACGAGCACCTTCCATTCACAGCATTTTCAGGAATCTAGAGGGAAGGGACGTGCACTATATGTGGAACAATGATTCACCCCCCTTTGTGGGCCCTTTTGTGAGGATCTGCATGTCCTTAAGAAGTGCCAGGCAGCTCTCTCTAGAGGAGGCTGGAACCCATGTCACATCCCATCCAAGGCCCTGGAGAGAGATGGGGGCAGTTCAGGCCTTTCCTGAAGAACTCCGATGTGAAGGCGAAGCTATTCAGGTATGCTATTGGCAGCCAGGTTGAGGTGTGTTGTGTCTCTGTGGAGGGGAGAGCACCTTGCTGCTAAGAAGTTATAGAATTGGCACTGCAGGAACCTATTAGCCAAAGATGGAACAGCAAAACGTTGAAGAGTTGCCAATTGGAAGGAGTCCGTAATTTGAGTAATATTGGGTGTGGAAACCTTCGTGGATTCTGTACTATTCAATTTGAGGTAATCCACTTTGAAGTACCATTCGGGTTTTTTTTTTTTTTCTGGGTTTAAAAATAGGTTGAGTTGAGTTGTTAAATGTAAAAGATGTAGAGATATTTACCCCTTTACAAATTAGCTCTTTTATATACATATATTCTTATATTAGTTTCAAACCCTGACAACTCTGTGTCATTTATATTACACCACATTAACTATTTTAACTGGGAGGTAAGCTCCGTGGTTTGCCAAGCCAATTTGTAAGTGCCAAAAACCTAATTTAATTTTAATTTATTATTCATTAGGTCATAGTATCTATACCCTCTATGAAATATTTTAGAGTACCAGATCCTAAGACTGTGGGAGATGTAAGTAAGGCAGCAGTACCAAGGAGGCATATCTATTTGTCGCCTATTTTATATCCACTGACTTCTTTAAGTTGATTGATGATATCCTGCTCAAATCTAGTAAAATCCCCAAGTAACGTTGGGAACAACATTACTGTTTGAACACTGCGAGTCCCACTCTTCACCATGAAGGTTTGCAGTTGGCGCATTTTCTGCAGATGTTAAAGTTAATTCAAAACTTATGTGACAGAAGTGCAAAACCCACTCAGCACTCTTTCGTCTTCCGGTTGTGCGTAATTAAAAAAAAAAAAAAAATCTAGGGGCACCTGGGTGGCTCAGTGGTTAAGCCGCTGCCTTCGGCTCAGGTCATGATCCCAGGGTCCTGGGATCGAGCCCCGCATTGGGCTCTCTGCTCATCAGGGAGCCTCCTTCCTCCTCTCTCTCTCTGCCTGCCTCTCTGCCTACTTGTGATCTCTGTCTGTCAAATAAATAAATAAAATCTTTAAAAAAAAAAAAAATCTTGAGTTTCCAATTAGGTCAGATTGTGGACATTTTTTTCAGGTTTGGTTTTTTGTTGTTGCTTTCTCTTTCCTCCTCCTGTATTCAGGTGTCTTTCTATTTTTTATTCATTTCTGTCTGTTTCTCTCTCTTTTTTAATCACTAGATAAGCACGGGGTGACCCTCTCTACCCTGCTCAGGCTTGTAATTTTCTTCCTCCAGGAAGCCACAAATCAGTGCTGTCAGGTTGGGGACCTTCCCTACAGCCCTGAGCGCTTTATAGGGTTTAACGCCCCAGGCCTGAGTTGAGCTTGAATTATACTCTTCGCTGTACCACAGGTGAGCCAAGACTGTTTTTCTGACTAACCCTGGGGACCGGGACCTTTGTAGTGACGGAAGTCTAGGCAGTGGTGGCAGCAGCAGCACAGCTATTTAAGGATATTTATATGATTCAAAGTATGGGTGTCAAAATGCCACTTCCCAGCCATTTTTCCCCCTGTTTCTCTTCTGGCTTCTCTCTTCACTCTGTGTCTACATACACTCTACAGACTGCTTCTGGGTCACCTGGGCGGCTCAGTGGGTTAAAGCCTCTGCCTTTGGGTCAGGTCCAGGGTCCAAGGTCCTGGGATCAAGCCCCGCATCGGGCTCTCTGCTCAGCGGGGAGCCTGCTTCCTCCTCTCTCTCTGCCTGCCTCTCTGCCTACTTGTGATCTCTGTCTGTCAAATAAATAAAATCTTTTAAAAAACAAAAAAATAAAGACTGTTTCTTCCTGTGAGCAATCACCCAAGGAGACTATGTCTCCTACTTGGGATAGTTTCTTTTCCTCGGAGGGCTGGACAGACTGGGGGCCAGCACCTGACTGATCGCACAGGTAATCTGTCATAGGTACAGTTTTCCCCGGAGCCTAGCTAGCACCAGCCACCATTTCATTCAAAATCGCAGGAGGCAGGTTTTGGCTGAGATGTACAATCAGGGTCACCTTAAGGAAGGCTCCAATCCCAAACTACCGCAGCTACGGGCCAAGTAGTTTTCAAAACTGTGGCCTTAGGTTGATCTAAATCTCTGGCAGAGCTTGGTGGGACAATGTGTTCCGCCCTCTTGCCTCCGCAGGTAAAAACATCTTCCCAAATAAATGACATAATCCAAAGCCCAATCCCAGGGTCTGCTTCTGACGTATCCAGTGTAAGACATAACCCTTTTATTCTGGTAGCCAAATCCCTCACCTGGATTAGCAGACTATTTTTTCCCCCCAATTTAGGCTGTGCATGGTTGCCAGTCAGGTTAGGCAGTTAGGCGTGAGCAAAGAGGAACAAAGCAGGTGCTGGCCACATTCCTGGAGCCACCCCCCCCCCGGGGATTAGCAGCCACATCCTCAGAGCCGCCTCTAAGGGCTAACAGGACAAGAAAGGCCGAGCCACAGCGCTGCTGGCTCAAGAGCCACAAGAGGACTTCTAAGATCCAAGCATGCACACGACGTGGGCAACATGCCGGTAAGCACCTTTAAAGTCACAACAAAACTCACTAAAAGTCCAAAAATATGCGATGCATAAATAAGTACAATTATAACAGAACGTGTCATGGGTAGGCACATGCGCAGAGCCCAAATGTGATACAACCACCAGCTGTCAGTCAAAAATGTCAATCAAAGCCAAATCTACATGGGCACAAAGGAGACTGAGAAGACACAGCTAGAGCTTCTCAGGGCCGTTGCCACTCTCTCTGGCACTGGCCGGCTTTCACTCTTGAATGTGTACTACACGTATCGACTCTACAGACTCGATCTCCCCATTTGGGTCTTGGGTTTCCAATTCTTGGGTGCCTCTGGGACAAGAACCGAGTGACCCAATAACAATCACATTACACTCAGTCCCTTTACACACAGAAAAGGGTGCACAGTCCATGGCTAACCAGTCAGTGTTCCAGGTAACCGACCAAAGTCCAAGGATTGGGCACGTAACTCAGTCTAGGTCAATACCAAGTCTTTCTCTGAGATTTTATTTTTTAACTGTTTAATGAAAAAATAATCTCTCTCCACTGAGGCCTTCAGGTAGAATAACGTAAACCTGCAAGCATGTTTGCTGACACACCAAGAAGGTTAATCTGCAGAGAGAGAGAATATAGCCGTTATGCAGAGAGGAACAGGTGCAGATTTTAGGTTGGGGGTGGAGAACAAGAGTGAGCGTCAGAGTGAACCAAAGCTGGAGAAAGACAAAAGAACACAGTGAACAAGATGACAGAAGTCCACGGATCCAGCAGGGCCGTGATCAATATTTAAAACAAAACCAAAAAAGTGCTGAGGCACACACGCACACCCACACACTCACACACAGTTGCTTAACTAGGTTGAGTTGTTTTCTGACTTGCTGGTCAAAGATTACAAATAATCTATATTGTATCCATATTGTTTGTTTATGTGGAATATGGAGCAGATATAGTCAGGGACCACAAACCGTTTTTTCCTTAGAGTGTATCCCCCAAAAATGAGTTTAATGGCTTATTTCCTTGAAATAATGAGGCTAGCAATCATAGATATGACGGATACGTTTAGGAAAGAGTTTGTTCTGTTCTGTCCTTACCCCTTTTTAGTGAATGGTATGTATATTGTTGTGTGTTCTCTCTTATGAGACAAAAGTAATGTAAACACAGAATCCACCGTCAATATGATCCTACTACCAATTACATACTCCATAAATATTTGTTGAATGAATGGATATAAAGATAGAGCTGAGATAACCTTTAAAACATAAAAAAGTAACATAAAACTTAGATTCTCTGAAATATCAGGGGTCTCACCCCATCTCTGAAAGCCCTTGAGGGATGAACTATTTGATCCATTCAGAATATTTCAAAGAACAACCATCCCAAGATCTTAAACTCCAAACCTGAAACTTCAAAGAAAAAATGAAGGCCAAATATAAACATTAGATTTTTTGTTGTTTCCCTATAAATCAACAGCTTTGTGTTTCTTGCGTTTGTTTCTAGACACCTAGGCTTATGGAAAAAAACATTAATGTTACAGCTAAACATAAATCTGAGATACAATGCTACTGGTGATGAAAGAAAATAAATATAAATGTATATATTCTGAACATCTGACTATCTTAAGTAATTTTATTATTCAGCCAAATAAAAATTTTAAATTTACTGGCACCATTCTTTAATATTCTTCTTTGTTTGGACCTAATTCATTTTATTGCATTACAAACAGACTTCCAGATGTAAGATAAATAATAGTTAAAATGATCAAAATATTGAAGATTTCATTTTTAAATTTCCGACAAGTCATAAAATTTCTATAAATAACTCATACCTATACATTCTAGGTTACATTTTCTCAAAGACTGAGGCTGGAAATAATGATATTGCTACTGTTACACAGTCTACATTCCTTTATTGTCTATATTCTGTCATGTTTATTCATTACTTGGAATGTAGCTTTAAAGTCATGCATAGAAATATATGGTATTAAAGGAGTCTTTATTACATTCAAAGCTATTTTAATCTGAGCTGAACATAAAAAGAAATCATTTAGCTCTTGCTTTTGACATATGTTTTTAAATGAAATCTTTGTTTTCTGACAAACAATTACAGGTGCAAGAAGTACTTTTCTATCACTCAGATCTCATGGTTTCTTTTGGATCTACAAAATACAAAGGGGAACTAAGTGCCATAATATGCTGGGCTTGGAGCAAAGTTAAAACACTTTCCTTAAATTACACTTTTGCAAAAAGCTTTGTGACACAGAGATTTATGTTGACAGCTAATGATATTATTTTTATAAATACAGAGCACAGCAATGTTACCTCTTACCGGTCTTTCTGTAATACACTGAGGATTCTGAGCATACTAGAGAAAAAAAGAAAATTATTGAATTCCCAAGATTCTCTCCTTGCTATTATATGAGTTACTTCCCTCTTCTTTACTAAATTTTAACAGTTTAAATGCAAGATTTTCAGTCTTCTTTACATTCCTCATGAAACCTTGGAAAATGTTTTGCATACAGTCATCCCTAAAAACCCTGATGTGTTATGGACGCAACTCAAAAGGCTCTGGAACCTACCAATGATCCAGAAAGAAATCTTGTGTATGGAACAGTCAGCTAAAGCAGCAAGCAAACACGTACGAAAGAGAAAGAATCACTTCGAGGCATCACTGGAAGGATAAAAACCCTGAACTGAATGACCATGGTTTGGGTTCCCTGGCACTCTGAACTTCTCCACATGGTTCTTCTAAATTTTAGTGGCTCTGTACACCACATTCTGGATCCAAAGTTTACACTCTAACCAAAATTAGGTTTGTTAAATTGAGTACAAGGAAAGAGGGAAGAAGAGGGAGTGACGGAGGGAGGGAGGAAGGAGAGAAGGAAGGAAGGAAGGAAGGAAGAGCGGGCTTCCCTACTTGACTTCTGCTCAATTAAATCAAGCCATTTTGCTACATAATGTAGTCTGTATAGAATATTCCACCATGGACCCAATTAAGCTTTGGGAACTCTAGCTTATTTTCAGGAAGATTTGTTTATCCATAGAGACTTAATTTGTGTATATCTAGCACAAAATGAGGGGTTCGTTGGTAATTTTCAGTAAATTTTCTCACCAAATACAGGGAGTTTGGGTTTTTTGCTCCATAACGACATTTCCTTTTGTTTCTTCCAAACTGAGCTGTGGTTTCTCCTCCCCCAATCATGTCCGATCCATCCTCCATATTCCATACATTTTGCATCTCTCCCACATCTCACTACTGCCATTCTGTATTGTTTCTAATTCGTGCCCTCTTCCAAAACTGTGCTTATACAAAATTTTAGGAAATTAAACCTCAAAGCATATTTTTTTCTTTTATTTTCCTAGAGGTCCCACCCCCCCCAGAGGTATTAAGTAAAGAAAAATAAGAGTAAAAATTATTAATTAATCTTATATCCTTCTCTAAGGTCTAATCTTTTTTATTATCAAAAAAGAATAGCTAGGTAACATTTGGACGAACTGGATCAGATCTCAAGAAGGTTCTTATGTGATTCTGCTATGGAATTTTGTCTCTCACCCCACCTCCACTGTTCCTATTCTCAGAATGAGAAGTTCAGGATTCCTCTGAAGTTGATACATTTCTCGCTTCTGCAATAGAACTCTCTCTGCTAGTTATATCCTTTTTTTTAAATTTCTAGGACTAATTTGTTTTATTATTTTTTCAGCTTTCACATTCCTAATAAAGACTATATTTTATTTTTTTTTCCAAAGTTTTTATCTAAATTCAAGTTAGTTAACGTATAGTATGGTATGGGTTTTAGGAATAGAATTTAGTGATTCATCACTTACATACAACACCCAGTACTCATTACAACAAGTCCCTCCTTAAGGCCCATCAACCATTAACCCATCCTCCCCCAACCCCCTTCCCCTCCAGCAATCTCCATTTTGTTCTTTATAGGTAAGAGTCTCCTATGGTTTGCCCCCCTCTGCTTTTATCTTATTTTTTTTTCTTTCCCCTATGTTCTTCTATTTTGTTTCATAAATTCCACATATGAATGAAATCATATGGTATTTGTTTTTCTCTGACTGACTTATTTCATTTAGCATAATACACTCTAGTTTTACCCATGTCCTTGTAAATGCCAAAATTTCATTCTTTTTGATTGCTAAGTAATATCCCATTGTATATATATATATATACCACATTTTCTTCATCCATTCATCATTTGATGGACACTCAGGCTTTTTCCATAGTTTGGCTACTGTTGATGTTACTATAAACATCGGGGTTCAGGTACCCTTTTTATCATTTGGGTAAATACCTAGTAGTGTGATTATTGGATCATAGGGTAGTTCTAGTTTTAAGTTTTTGAGGAACCTCCATACTGTTTTCCAGAATGGCTGCACCAGTTTGCATTCCCACCAATGGTGCTGCATCCCCATCAACATCTGTTGTCTCCTGTGTTGTTAATTTTAGCCATTCTGAAGTGTATAAGGTGATATCTCATTATGGTTTTGATTTGTATTTCTCTGATGAATGATGTTGGACATCTTTTCATGTGTCTGTGAGCCATCTGGCTGTTTCCTTTGGAAAAAATGGCTATTGATATCTTCAGGCCATTTCTTAACTGATTTGTTTTTTGGGTGTTGAATTTCCTAAGTTCTTTTTAGATGTCAATATTAAATCTTTATCAGATAGGTCACTTGCAAATATTTTCTCCAATTCTGTAGGCTCCTTTTTAGTTTTGTTGATCGTTTCCTTCACTGTGCAGAAGATTTTTACCTTGAAGAAATCCCAATAGCTCATTTTTGCTTTTCTTCTCTTGCCTCTGGAAATGTTTCTAGTAAGAAGTTGCTATGGCTGAAGTCAAAGAGGTTACTGCCTGTGTTCACCTCTAGGATCCTTGTTTCACGTTTGGGTCTTTCATCCATTTTGAATTTATTTTTGTATATGGAATTAGAAAGTAGTCCAGTTTGATTCTTCCAAATGTGCAGGTCGAATTTATCCAACACCATTTGTTGAAGAGACTGTCTCCCCCCCCCCCCATTGGACATTCTTTCCTGCTTTGCCAAAGACTAGTTGACCATTGAGCTGTGGGTCCATTTCTCGGTTCTTTTCTGTTCCACTGACCTATGTGTTTGTTTTTGTGCCAATGCCATACTGTCTTGATGATGACAGCTTTGTGATACAGCTTAAAATCTGGAATTCTGATGCCTCCTCCTTGTTTTGCCTTTTCAACATTACTTTGGCTATTCAAGGGTCTTTTCTGGTTCCATACAAATTTTAGAATTGTTCGTTCTAGTGCTATGAAAAATACTGATGATATTTTGAAGGGATTGCATTGAATGTGTAGATTGCTTTGGGTAGCATAGACATTTTAACAGTATTTGCTCTTCTAATCTGTGTCTGCTAGTTATATTCTTAAACCAGCATTTGTCTAAAATATTGCTATTAGCAAAATGTACTGTGTAACTTCAAAATTATTCCCAGAATTACTACATATTTCCTGATTAAAATCTCTCCTTGTATGCTCATGGCTTATAAGCACATGATTTATGTGAACCCATCAGACACATAATTATACATATCAACAAATGCAAGTAAATAGAAAAAAAGTTAGTCTTTGTTAATATGGGGAAACATTTCATCACATGCAATGAATAAATAGAAAGTATCTCACTGGAGGCATTATTTTTAGAATATATGCTGCTTATTCCATTCTGCACACATTTCTTTAGAACTTACAATGTCAGGCCCTGTGCCTGTGTGTCACAATAAAGCTTCTCATTTATTTTAGAAGGGAAAAAAAATCCAGGACAATAAGTGTGTATAAGATGCTTTAGCATGATTAAGTTCTAGAAAAAAATTGAGTCTTGAGGCTAAGTGAGCATTAGCAGGAAACCTGTGTGACCCCAGAAAAAGTGGACAGACACTTCAAATTATGCTATTTTTCAAGTCTGGAATTGTCTTAGGAAAATAAAAGAATGGGGAATTTCAGAAAGTAATTTATTTGCATCTATAATTTCCTATAGTTGAGGATAATGCATATTATTTGAGGAAACTTTTACATAGAAATCACTTATCCTGCCATCAGATAGAGAAGAATTGTTCAGTTCAAAGGGAACCAACAAAAAGGATTTCAGAATCATTCGGTGATGAATTTTAATAAGATTTATAATTATAGAGATTCATGTGCTAAGACATTTTGAACTGATCCACAATAAAAAATGTGCATAGACGTCTAAAGACATTAAATTACACAAGTCCCATTGAATCTAAATGCCAACTATTTAAAAAGCACCATATTAGCATTCATATGCATATCTACTTTATAATTTCCTATCAACAATCTGATTTTTAATTTACATTCAACAATAACTGATTTACAAATTAAAACTATCTTTGAAAGCCATGCTCCTGATGTTTATAGCTCCGAGGAAACTGCTGGGGGTGCTTCTCACCCCTCATCTCCCAGAAAGTGCCTGAAGATGCATCCTATTTACCACAGGAATATTTTGAATATATCTTGTCATCATTCCACAAACAATATTATCAGTAATTAGCGGCCAATGTATGAAGAAGTAGCGAGTGAGTGAGTCTTGGCACGTGTCGTCAATATTGGAATGGCTAGACCATGGGACGAAAAAAAAGAAAAGACAACGATGACAGATTCTGCATATGGGCATCTTTGAGGAAAGACAGGAAGAATGCGCCAGAGGAGTGGTGATTTTCACAGAATTTCTCTTCCTGATGTCGTATACACTTAGGAATGCCTAAAGGATGGAGTCATCTCACTATTTGCAATAATAATATTAAGATAATAATAATTATTTTTATTATTGTTTCATGTCTATGGTTATTAAGATGAATCATGTCACTTGCCTATTAATATATATCAAACTCCAACCCAAATTTATGCATGTTTTGTAATCTGGTTCAAGAGAAAAATGATTCACCAGAAACTTTGTATCTTGCATGAATAAACTCTGCAGTACAGCCAAGAGAAACCAAGAGAAAACATTTGGAAAGTCAAATAGGGGATTTTTTTTTTTGAAAAGTCAACACTGAGCATAGGAAAGAAATAGACTTATCTCTATAAATGCTTAAATTGTGATACAAAGATGTACAGTAGCACTTCGTAAGAAAAATGACAGAGATCACATTGTTGCTGTTGAGTTTTATTAACTCTTCTGTTAAAACCACAGCCTTCTGGTATTTACCTCAAGAAGTGATTGCCTTCCTGTAACAGATTCCATAAGAAGAAGCTAATAGCCAATAATTTAATTAAGTTTAATAATAAGGAGTACCTTCAGTATGTGGCATGGACATTGCTACTTCAATCTGAACTTGAAAAATATCTTTTAAAAAAGATTTTATTTATTTATTAGAGAAAGTGAGAGACCGAGCATGAGCAGAGGGGGAGACACAAAGGGAGAAGCAGGCTCCCCACTGAGCAGGGAGCTGGAAGCGGGGCTCAATCTCAGGACCCTGGGATCATGACCTGAGCTGAAGGCAGATGCTTAACTGACTGAGCCACCCAGGCACCCCGAACTTAAAAAATACTTTAAATATGTAGGATGCTTATATTACTATAGGAACAATTGAATAAAGGGCTAATCATATGTCTTACAAAGTGTTAAACAGGAACAGGGAGCAAGGATACCTTTGTATTGGAGTAACAAAATGGTGAAGCCAAGAAATAATAAACCAATTCTCGGGAGTGGGGGGAATGGGTCGTAGGAAATGTAAAGTCAAGTTAAAACCATATAATAGACATATAAATATCTGTGGAGTCTGAAAATATCATTATTCAGCTAACAGATAGTCAGCTGAGTAACCTGAGAACCGAAATCAGAAGATGTAAATGAGAATAATTACAGACCAGACCTTAAAGTGCCGGTTACTACCTCATGCCAAATTATATAGATCTGTAAAGGAAAAACAGGTGTTCTGGAAGTCCAGGGTCACCAAACCTCCCAAATAGGAGGGCAGGTGTTGAAGTCTTCACCAAAAAGAGTGTTTTCTTAAGTCCAAAGTAATCAGGACGTTAGTTGCAGGAAAGTCTGGACATGAAATATGGTCACTGGAGGTGGCACTCCAACTGATTTTCAGTCCTTGGACTTTTAAGGAGACAAAACATAATCCTAGTCCTAAGTGAAAAGGTCAAAAAGGAGAACCAGACCTAGGCCTTTTCACACCAAGATACATTTTCTAAAGCTGGTGTTGGGCCACAGGCAATTAAGGCAAGGACCAAACCACAAAATTAGGAACTTGAGCGGGAGTTGGTTTGCAGCCCCTGCTGTCCTGACCTGTGCTATTCCCCATGACTAGCGCTCTGCGATGGGCTGAATCCTGAGTCTGATACAGGGCTGATAAACAAAGACCACGCAGATGAGAACAAGCAAAAACTATTAGGAGCTTGCTGCAGAGAGCGAGGCAGCACCATCAGTTACATTTGGCAAGGTCCCAAAGGCAGCCGGAAAGTGGGAAAGTTTGAAAGTGGGGGAAAAAAAAGAAAGAAAGAAAAGAAAGAGAGAGAAGATGATACTTGTATTCTGATTAAAGGTTGTTGGCATGGGGAGGCAAGAAATGGGCTAACTAGAAACAGGACATCTTATGTGATTAATTACTGGTGCATATTGCCCTTTCTCTAATCCTTTCTAATTGGAATTGGGGGCAAAATTATGGAAGCTGGCAGTTTTTTGTTTTTCTTTTATCAAGTCCTAGTAGTTCGGGGCTCTGCAAATCCCGGTTTGGGTTCCCAGGCTAGCTGCTGTAGAGACTGTGGGTCAGAGTTCAGCTGTTATACAGGATCCGACCTTGAGTGTTGGTCAAGCCAATCTCTCAATGAGTTAATGGCTTTAAATACAGGATGATCAAAGCAAAGGAGAAAAGCTCTGAGAAGTGAGTAATAGCTCTGTCATAAGGGGAAGTGTTGGTGCACAGTGAATGGCAATCTGGGACTTCCTAAGCAATAATCTGTGATTCTCATCCCCAGGAACAATGATGAAAACCAGGTAGAACCCAATGACCAGAAGACAGGGTCTTAGGAAGGAAGAAATGGAATTTGTTGCAAGGAAAATGTGAAGAAAAAAACTACATTTCTTCACTTTTTATTGAGTTATAATTGACATATATCATTACATGAGTTTAAGGTGCAGCATGTGTTGATGAGACATATTTATATACTGCAATATGATCACCTCCTTCCCTCCCTTTAGCTGAAACATCCATCCCCTCACATAATTACCATTTCTTGTTTGTGGTGAGAATATTTAAGATCTCGTTTTAACAACAAACTGTGAGCTTTTACGATTATATTGTTAGTAAAGCACTGACTTATGGATTCCTAGAAATCAAAAGACCAGGGATGTATCTTAACTTGTATAATAAAGGAGAGTTTGTAAAAGAGAGTGACCTAGTCCCGGTCGTAGGGACCAGAAATGTTGCAGACCCAGCAAAGATTTCAGAAAGTGTGGATTTATTCAGAAAGTGTGTGCAAACATCGACAGATGTTTGCACTGTCCGTTCAAGATTACTGACTGGGTGTCCCCACCTCATGGACCCTGGAATTAATTCAGAAGAGAGAATCGTGTAGAGAAAATTCTAATCTACTGAGTTAAACTGTAAGTAATTTAAAAAAAAAGAACGGAAGGAAGGAAAGAAGGAGAAGGAAAGAGGGGAGGAGGGGTAAGTATGAATTGATTAGATATTGCCCTGAAGTGTCCGGATTCTTTTTCTGTGTTCTGGAATAAATGAGTTTTTTGAAATCATTAAGATCTATTAAATAATTATTTTTACGTTACACTGTGTATATTAAGATCATGGATTGTGGAAGTAAATATGTCTGGGAGGCACCAGGTACTCCTGGTAGAAGGAGAGTTATCAGGCACAAATCTCCACACTCAGGTTTACTGGAAAAAATGAAATTCCCCAAAGTGGAAAAAAATAAAAAATCCAACACAGAAATACAAAAGTAGGTTCCCTTAGAGCATTTGTTTAGGTTCTTCACGTAACTTTACTTTTTTATGATCACAAAATTCATACAAACTTTTCGCAGGAAATGTTAAAAACACAGTAATGAAGAAAGAATAAAAATATAGTTACTACAAGATGACCAACGAACAAAAGAAGCTTTCTAAGTGATCGTTTTTTAGATTTCAGCAAATTTTTGCAAAGATTAGCTTGAGGAGAAGGCTTAGTCCAGGGGAACACCCTCATCTCCCTTTGTCAGAGTGTAATGTGGTGAGCATTCTACCCGATGGGCTTCCCTCAGAAAGAGCTCTTCCACTGTATTTGGGAATGCTGTGCTACAGTTTCTCTCCCTTTTGCACACTGAGGGATCAGAGTTTCTCAAAAATCCTGGAGTAAGGAATGATTCTTTGAAGAGGATTTTTTAAAAAAGATTTTCTTTATTTATTTGACAGAGAGAGATACCGGGAGAAAGGAGCACACGCAGGGGGAGTAAGGGTTGGAGGAGCGGGAGCCCTATGGGAGCACGGCTGCCAGGCGGGGCTCCACCCCAGGACTCTGGGATCAGGACCTGAGCCAAAGGCAGACGCTTAACGACTGAGCCACCCGTGCGCCCCTGAAGAAGAATTTATAGAAGACAGGAAAAAGAATACAAGACCTCGCCAGACATTCCGCTTACATTTAGAAAAATGATATCAAAATTTCGGATAACAAATAAGAATGCTTCTATGATCAGATTTCTTAAAACAGAATGAAAGTTCAGAAAATACAGCTGCAAATAGAATAAAAGGTAAAAATTCGGAAACTAGAAGCCAAAGTGACCTCTGTCATAAAGCAAGGCAGGTAGGAAATGCTCAGTGAGGATACTCAAGCAGCTCTTGGATTTTAAAAGGACTTGACCAAAATACAGGAAGAAGAAGGAAGAATAAAATCAAATAACAAAAAATAAAATCAAAAGCAGAGCACAGAGATTTACAGATAATTTTTTTCAAATCATAGCTAATGGTATGAAATTTATGAAAAGTGAACAGGAAATTTCAAAAAGAAACTTTAAATAACAAGGAAGAAGGTGGAAAAAAAAAAAAAAACTATTTGATGTGAATATGGGAATAGAGCCACTAATGTCCTGTGTAGCCTCTGTCTCCTGAAGAAAGTATAATTACCTCCAAATTGCAAAGGACAAAGTTAGTTGGAATGTAATTGAAGGCCAAGTGGGTTGAACAGTAGAAAGAGAGCCTTTTAAATGAGGTCATTGCTTTAATTATTTAAGCCCCCATTATTAAATGAAATGGAAGATATTTCCAAAACTTGAAGGATTACAAGAAACAGTTTAGAAGGGCAAAATTTCTTATGGACAATAAAGGGGAAAAAAGACAGATTTCAGAGAAGGCAAATATCAGGTTATACATACTGGTTAATTCAAATCAGCCTTTTGATACATCCTAAGCAGAATTATCAAATTCCTGCTGAAGAAATTCTGAAAAATAAAAGTAAAGACTAAGAGTAAGCAGGCTTTCAGATTTAGTAACTCTAGTCTGAGTGCTGGGAGAGAAAGTCTGAAAATCTGAGCACTATTATCTTCAGCCAAAACTTTTCAAGTGCTGGAAAGCTCTCTGTCTCAGACAAGGGCTCTCTACCCTCACCATGGGATGGATCACTGCTGAAAGCCTTGACCTTGAGTTCCCCTATTTTACCAACTCCTCATTCTCAACCATGATTTCATAATTTCATTTATGGGAAAAATAAGATAAGTGTTTAATATCTCTACCTATTTACATTGTCTTCAATGTAGGAGAATTTGGGCAGGGACAGGAAAAAGTATGGCTCGCCATTAATACACTGCTTCTCCTTGACCCAAACCCTTCCCTGTTCTGGGGCAAGATGATGAAACCAGATTTCATCTGGTACCTCTGTCCTGTATCGGTGATGAGCCTTGAAGTCAAAACTCTGAGGGCTTCTAAAGGAGAGTTAGAGCCATAATGGAATGAAATGGGGGAAGTAAGAGAGCGTAATCCTGGGATGTTACTCTATGGAATAAAAATAAGTGTTACCAGGATGGAAATAGGAGCAGTATCTCACGATTTATAATCCCTAGAATGTTTCCATGGCTCTGAGACTCACCTTCCCTTGAAACATAAACACATACCTCTAGGAAGGCACATTTCTTCAGAGATCTCTAATCATTCAATCAACCTTTTGCTTTAAAGGTTTGTCCATTAACCGATTGTAATGAAATTTGCCTAGAGAACTCTGTAAAAAACAAACAAACAAACAAACACAAACATAAAAATATGTTCTCTATGACTCCACGTGTTGGATACTCAAAGTCCTGCCCTTCTCCAAACCCCAGTAGAAGTACCACCGCCATATTTTTCCTTGTCTCCTTGTATTTATTTCTTGCCCAGTGTGGGTTCACTAAAGTGTTCTTCTCCTGGAAAAGTGGTTAGGCTCCATCCTGGGGCCATTATCAAATTCAACTCTTCGCTCATGTCTTTCTAACATCCCATCCTTTCTGAGTCTCTCTTATTTATATTTAATAATATTCTAATGTCTTGAGACTTTGATCCCCAGCCTGTTAGTTACTACTTTTACTTGTCTTTTACTTCTTCTTTAAATGAGAAAGTCTTCTCATTTAAATAGTCACACCAAACAACTATATGTTAATGGTATCCAGCTTGGTACATCCTCCCTGTCCTCTGTGGAGAAGTAAGTTTTAGCTTTTGTCAAGGAATTTATTTTTTTACCCTAAAGCTGCAGTAAGACTTGTCAGAGAATCTTGTATTACTGTTTTTTTTTAAGATTTTATTTATTTATTTGACAGAGAGAGATCACAAGTAGGCAGAGAGGCAGGCAGAGAGAGAGAGGAGGAAGCAGGCTCCCTGCTGAGCAGAGAGCCTGACGCGGGGCTCGATCCCAGGACCCTGAGATCATGACCGGAGCCGAAGGCAGTGGCCTAACCCACTGAGCCACCCAGGCGCCCCTGTATTACTGTTTTGAATACTTCTTCCTATAGGAGATACTAGAGAAAGTATGTTCTCCATTGAGAGAAGAGCTTCACAGGAAATCCCATTGGTGATGGCAAGTCAAATTTAGTATATATTTTCTAACTTTTATATCTTTTCTCGAGTACTTGTTTACAGCAACATGAAGAAATTTAAAATAATAAATAATTCATTATTTTTAGTAGATTCTTATCATTGGGAATAAATATGACACATACTACAATATATTTTAAACATTATAAGACCACCTTCCACAACACATATCCAAAGGACTTCATTAGCCAAAGTCATCTGAAAACCTAAACTGAAAAACTTAAGATGGAATACCTTATCACATAGAGACAAATGTTCATTCTGTAGTCAGAATGTAAATTTTACAAACCAATACATAATATAAACAATTTTACAAGATTTTTGATCAATACACTGCTGCATGGTAATTTAACCCTGGTTGTCTGTGTTGTTGTTGATGCCCTACTATACAATAATGATTTAGAAAGGTAAAAGGCACACTTTTTCAATAAGAGATCAGATAGTAAATATTTTCAATGTAGAAATAATATTGCCTCCATTTCAACAATTTAGTTCTTCACTATAGCATGAGAGCAGCCACATGCAACACAGAAGCAGACAATCATGGCTGTGTTCTAATAAAATTTTACAGAACCAGATAACAAGCTGTATTTGACACAGAGCCATAGTTTTCCAACCCCTGATTTAGAAAATAGGGTCTATAAAATGCTTTGGCTCTACAAAGAACTGTTATCCATGTCCATTATTGGAAAAACAGAATTGTTTTCTTGTAATTATTGTATTTGCAAATCAAGGTATTTTGCACTTGGATTTTTAGTAATTATCCCATTCTTAAAATATCATTCCTATTGTAAGATTAGGGTATACTGTATGGTTGTCTATGCTTTACAATGAATGTTTAGAGAGTTGGCAATGTTTAGGCTAGCTATACCATTAAACAATATTTTTTTTCCTATAAGATATTTAACATTATTCAAAGAATATAGTAGATTCAGGTAAATGTAATAACAAGGCTCAACAACAAGATTGCTAGTTTTTCTAACAAAGTATGGAGTATATTTTGTAATTGTCAGATTCTCCAACAATAACCACTAACCATTAACCAATAACCAATGGAGAAATTCCTGATTGAATAATCATTGATTTCAACGTGACTTTCCCTTTTATGTCTCTAAAAAGAGTGAAGATCTCCTATTTTGGGGTAGGGTTTTGTTTTTATATTACAATAAGAAGAAAAACTATGTTCAAAATGTAAAGATTTCTCAATGTAATTTCTACAAAGCAGTCAACAACATAATTCTGAGGTAACTTCTTAAAAATGAGAAGAAAATATTGCATTGTGTTATTACAAATGTTAAGTTTCATCTTTAGTATTCCATCTTTTGGTAGGTATTAATAAAATAACAATATCAACACAATATTCCTGGCATATACTGTAAATCATCTCACCAACAGACATAATCAGGTATTTTAATCTAAATTATGGCACGATAGAGATAGCTTTGTTTTCCTCATCTAAATTTGGCCTTACAGCTATAATAGCCCTCTTCACTCTGAAATGCTGAATTGTCATGATTATTTCTATTCTGGAGTCTAACTTATGTAATGTTCATCCATTAAGAGCCTCACCCTTCAGGCAACTTCTTATTTACTTTTTTTCCAGTGATCCTATGAAATACTGCCAAACAATCTTTTTGACAAGCTTTTGCAATGACTAGAAACATAATGTCCAAATACATCTTTAAGGGAATTTGATGCATATGCAAGGAATGTCATTAAGGACCTTTTAGACTGAAAATAGTCTGCTGTTGCTATCATTTATCTTGCATTTACATACTGCTATATCCATACGCGGCATAAAACCCTCTCTGCCTATTTCCTGCGGTTAATTTAAGATTAAATAAATTGCTATTCTCTTGAAATCTCTTTTGAAACAAATGATAATAAATTCAAAGCAATTGAGAAATTTCTACTCACTATTTCCAAAAGAATAATGTCTCATCTTTGCTTATTTTATAGCAAATGTGCAACAAAAACAATATTTACCTTTTTAAATTGAGAGTATTTCCAATTACATGACTCATTAAGGGAGTTTAAGCAATTTCCATTTTTCTCATCATTACAATATAGACTTCAAACAACACTAAACAGATCATTGGAACAGTATTTCAAAGCTCTTAAACAGATTCTTTGTTTCTATGTACAGAAGTCCATGCAAACAGGCAAAATATGCCAGAGAGAGAGAAGCAAAGACTATCAAAATTATGAAGTGGTTTGGAAGTGAACCACTCTCTTACTTCCTGTGTAGCTTGCTTACAGCAGTTGACATTGGCAATTGGAAGTCATGCCCCATTCAAAGGGAAGACTTGAGGAACATTTGAAAAATTAAAACATTTTAAGAGTGGAAACTAAATTAAAAAAAAACCACAATAACCAATTTAACACCTCAAAAGGTGCAGTAAGTGAAATAAAGAACAGAAATAGGGAAAATGAAGAAAATACACACAAATAAGAAATAGAATTAAAAGACTTTAGGAAGAAAGGAATGATGTAGAAAATGGGAAAAGAGGGTCATTGTGTGGCCCAGTACAAAATGGAAATACTGGGGCTTTTGTCCAAAAAGTAGGGGGAAATTGCTTTTAAAGGTATTGAATATTTAGGTAGCTTTCAAAATGTCTCCTATAATCTCTCTCTCAACCTCTGATGCTTTTTATTTGCTGTCTCATGTCACACTCCCTTGGGCAGAGGGGTGTGCCCCCAAGTGAGTTTAGAGTCTCACAGTTCCTGTATCTCATCTTACACGTTACCTCACCGTAGTCCAGCATTGCTGTTCCCTGTTTTCCCAGCTGCTGGACCAGCAAGCTGCCCATGGTGGGTCAACAAAATCCAAACAGACATCACCTCTTCCCGGACCAGCTATTTTAACTCATTGCAGAGATGCAAACCCAATGGAACTCAGCCTTCCTGCCAGTCTCACCAGTTAATTGGAAGGGATGGAGACAAGAGGCTCCCAGGCAGCTAGCGACTGGTGCAGCATGCTGTGCAGTTTCCAGCCTGGGTGAGAATGGCCACTGTTCCTCCACGCTCTGAGACACAGAACTGTGCATGTTCCTACCACTGACTTTTCTTGCTCCCCCTTAGTGGGAGGAGGCAGCCACAGCTGCATGAGTGTGGGAGGGGGAGACTGTGCTGTGCTGGGCAGTGCCAGGTGCAGGATCTGGGGCCAAGAAGCCATCCTGAGGAGGCAGGGAGGTCGGAAAGCTGTGCCAAATATTATTGGTGAGATAAGGTCTCATTCCTCAGGCACCTACTGCATTGTCCCATTGGTCTTCACTTATAATAGGCAAATTTAAGGATAAAATTATTGAGACATTCAAGACAGCCACCTCTGAGCATGAAACCCCAACTATAAGGTCCTTCCGATCTTGAGTCTATGCAATTGCATGGGTTGCATGCGGATCCAGAGAGATGGCCCTAAATCTGATATCAATATAATTCGAGTTCTCTATGCAGAAAACCAAAGAAACGAAACTGAAGAAATATTTTAAAAGAATAATTACCTAAAACTTCCCTGAAAATGAAAACTGATCCTACACATTGGAAGGTACACTGTGTAAATCAGCATCTAACCCATAATGTTCTGCAGGACACTACCTTCCCCAGCTCTGCCTAAGACCAAGAAAATCAGATTGTTATCAGACTTCTGGAAGAACATATTATGTCAGAAAGCAAGAGAGTAATATTTACAAACTACTCAAGGAACTACTCAAGAAAAGACAAATGTAAATGAAGGATTTTAGATTCAGTTAGGCTGTCCTTCAATTATAAAGGGCACAGTAAAATCAGTTATAAATATGCAAAACTTCAAGACTTATTGTACTCATGAGCCTTCCTGAGGAATGGATTAGAAAATGAATTTATGGCAACCAAAAAGATTTAGAGAAACTATGTCATGCCTATTTTGTTGTGGCTCAAGGAAATTTGAAAGAGCTTGATGGAGCTTTTATTATTTGCCTGGAGGCAGTAAAAATCAATTTTCCCCACATTCAATTATCAAGAACTTCATCACATGGCTTCAATATCCTAAAAAAAGGGAGAGGCCCCGTGTCCAGTTACAATTCTATTACTTCAGAAGAAATGGAAATAAATACTTCATAAGTGGCCAAAATGCTAGGGCACACAGGATTTGTCAATTTTCCTTATAATCTTGTCAATGTTTGCTCTACATATTTTGAGGTTATGCTATTAGTGCACACAAATTTAGTACTGTATCCTATTTGTAAATTTAATATTTTATCAGTTATTTTATCTGTTTGATATATTAGATCAATTATTAAAATATAAACATTATGGTAAAACTTTTTTGTTAGAATACTTACGGGCCCCAGAGAATTCATACTGTACTACATTGTTACATTGTATGTGCTGTTAGCCTAAAAGAGATTTCTCTAGATAACTGAGAACTGTACTTCTAAATTTCCTCTACTGCAAAGAAGTATTTTATTATATTGTCTAAAAGACATGTAAAAAGGCAGAAGATTTAAACTCAGTTTCTGGAATTCAGCTTGTAGGAAAAGCATCATGCCAGTTAAACATGAGGTTTAAGTCATAAGTAAAAGGCTAATAAATTCCATTTGTATCCTTAAAATGAAAGAGACTTCATATTCCATTAATTCTCCAAATGCATGTACACTCTTTCTGTACATAGATTTAAAACCTAAAGATATACCTTTTGTAGATACACAATTTTTAACTTGTATTTGTTTTGGAAAGAATCATCCTGATTAATGCATAATCTTCAAATACATGATTCAGTTTCTTAAAGAAGATTTTTAAATCAATTACTCTCTAATCATAATGATTATAATTATTTTAATGATTTTTTGTGTAATGTCATTTATAGAAAATGTCAAAAGCATTAATTTGTCAAAATAAAAATTTTCAGTCAGGGGGATTTACACCTGAGTATTTATGAAGTTTCAGGTTGTTTTAATGACCATCCAGGACTACGGCCACTTCTTTAGATTGGTTAAGGCTCTATGCCCAACAACTTTTAGCTAAAATAGGAGGCCCCCGATGCATTTCCTGAGAGGAGTCAAAATAAATACCCCATTGACATTATAAGCTTTTACTTTCTATCTACTGATCGTTTTAAATGTTAAAACATAGTAAGACACTTTCGACAATAAACCAGAATCTCCATACCACAGAGTGAGTTTTATTTTAACCAGCCAGTAGAACAGATGGAGAAACTAGGGCTTTCGATACAGGTGAAAGAAAATGAAGGAGCAGATTCAGTATCGCCAAGACTCTCACTTACATTTGTCCCCACTCTTGTACATAGACTTAAGTACACACTAATCAAAATCCTATAAACAACAGGCTCAACACAGCCAGGGCAGAAGACTAAATTCTGAAGACAGAAACAGAATAACTGAAGAGAGAAATAAGATTGGAACCATTTCCCTTTTAATTTAAGGGAACCCTTGTTCATCTCCATGAAGAGGAATTCACCCGAAGATTAGTCAAGTGACCAACATATTCATGGCTTTCTGGCTGTCACTTACATTTCATTTATGAAGAAATTAATTAAAATAATGATAAAATGAAAGTCACAATCTGTTCCCAATGTTTAGCATTTTGAAAAAAAAAAAAATCCCCGTGTTTGGTTGACATACTTTAACACTAAGCAATGTTTTCTAAAAACCCTATGAACATTTTCCAATTTTCAGCACCACAATAATAAAAAGTAAATTACAACAAAAGCACAATGTTAATTTCAAGCTCCATTAGAAACACAGGGTGGGGAAAAGCTACAGTTTTCCAATTGAAAGGGATAAAATTGGTAGGGAACCAAATCCCATTTAAAGTCTTAAAAAGGGGATTGCAAACAAAAGGCAGTAAAAAAAAAAAATTACACTATGAAAAACTATTTGAGGGTATTATTTTAAGGCACATTATCTCACTTAATGGAAATACATAGCACTCACTTAATTTCATCAGTTTCCATACAATGAGGTAATGTGCTGTAAAAGTTAAGCACTTGTAAGGGGGAAAGAATACAATTTAAAGTTTCATGCTAACTGCTAAAACCGTTTCTAATGCTTTTATGCATGTTGATGTATTCAATGCTAGGTTCTACTCTAAGCCTGAAGTAATCAAGAGATAAGGTTTTATTAAAATTACTTTAATTTTTTTATTCAACTATATCAAAAAATATTTCTTTAGGTCACTTAATCAATTAGATAATGTGGATGATAGAACTCAGTATGAGAGGAAAAAATTAAATGCAAATAACTCTAGTGTAAAGGAATGATAGTTAACTTATGTTAAACCGACATTAACAACTAACATCCATGAATCTTTGGTGAAATTCCCATGAAATACCTCAATGTGCATTTTAGAAATTCACATTCTCTGTCAAAAGGCATTCTCAATATACTGCTGTATTTAAAATAAAATTGACAACACTTCACTAACAATATTAAAAAGAATAGTGTTGGGAAATCTTATGCTTCCTGAACTGACTAGAGAACCATCCAAGTGACCTTTATAATCAACATAATTGGTGCAGTCTCTTTGACAGTGTAAATATGCTATTGTATATCAAAGTCTTTGGTATTAGGAAAACTCTGCTTTCCCATGCAGATTGCAAATATAACCTTTGTTCAAGACAGTATGCTAATTTAAAATACGACATGGCTCAAAAAAAAAAAAAAAAGTTCCTGTGATGTTTTATCCCAACCAAAATAAAACTATTCAGTTAAAAAAAAAAAAAAAAAAAAGAAAGAAAGAAAGAAAAGAAAAAGAAAAAGAAAAGAAAAAAAGAAAAATCCTAGCTTGGAAAATAAAGAAGGTAACATCTGCTATTAAGTAACATTGCCTTTCTTTATAAATTAACTTCCTGAAAGTTACATTGAGCTGAGGTAAATTTCATACCAGTTCCCTGCTACACAAGCTTTATAAAAACCGTTTATTTCATATGTGTCACCTATTCCCTTTACTGATGTGAGCTTTGAACAATTGATAAGAAAAGCACTCTTTGATCACCTGTGAAGGAAAAACATGCAGTATAGTGAGAAGACATAATTTTCTTTTATAGGTCAAAATATTTTCAATTAAATATTATTTCAATATTATTAATTAAATAGTATTTTCAATTAAAGGACTTATGGATCCCTTATTTCCTGTGGACTTTATCTTTTTTTTTTTTAATTTCCTAGTAGTGATCTGATTTCCTTGTTAAGTCTCAATATCACTGGGGAGTGAAAAAAGAAAAGCAAAACGGAATTTATTTCAATTAATGAAACTGGTCAGATCCAAAATTTTTAATGGTCTCTGAAGGCATCTCAGTGTTTTTGGAAGCACTTGTACACATTTTCACTTTTTCTGGGATCTCAGGTACCTGTCTGTTTTCAGGATTGTGTTCCAGGATACAGTAGACGCACCGTAAGGGATGAGAGTGTGTCCTCAGCTCATGCATTTCCATCAGCTCTTCTCTCGTCAGCTCCATGGCCAGGTCACCAGTAAGTTTTGATGGGTTATACCGGGAGATAGCATCTGGGGACATTCACTGCTACAGTTTGTCGTCTCATCGTTTGCTACTCATCCTGAAATGTACAAACATTATAGACTCTTCCTTCCAATTCCAGGACTCAACGAGAAGGCCAGCCTCTCAGCACCAAATGCTTTCCTGCACAAACTTCTTACATCTTTATATAAGAACTGGCTTCAGGGAACAGGAAATTCCACAAATTTTAATCTATTCCATTTCTGCTAACACCTCAAAAATACCATTTCCATGCATTTCTGAAAGGGGCCTCATTTTTGTTTCTCCTGATAGGTTCAAGGGAGCAAGTCATTACTATGGACTTCCTCTAGCTCCCCCACACTCATCATTTTTCTGAAGCCCATCTCCCCACAGGCAGACTGAGAGCTGTGGGTCAGTAGAGATTACAGCAAGAACAGGAATATTCTTGCCTGTTTGTTTTTGATTCTTTTCAGTATGTTTAAGTTACCTTCAACTGGGGTGGTGAGAAAGCTGGCCATCTGAAAAAGCATCACATTTCCAGTTCTTCACTGACCAATACAACTAGAGGTTGCAACAGCAAATTGCTTTCTAGTCACATAATTCTGCACCATGGAGGAAAAGCTGATGGGATTACAATTGCATTAGGTTGAGTCAATTTTTCATTACTTCAATTTTGCAAAACTGAACTTCCAAACAATATTGAGCCTTTTGATCTATGAGCATGGTAAATAACTCTAATTTCTTCTCTAAGCATTTTAGGTTTTCTTTTCAAGTTTTTATTTATATTCCAGCTAGTTAGCATACAGTGTAATATTAGTTTCAGGTGTAGAATTAAGTGACTCAACCCTTTCATACATCTCCCTGGTTCTCATCACAAGTGCCATTTTTCATTCCTATCGTCTGTTTCACCCATCCCCCACACACCTCTCCTCTGGTGACCGTCAGTTTGGGTCTCTGTAGTTGAGAGTCTGTTTCTTGGTTTGCCTCTCTCTCTCTTTTTTTCTCCCTTTGTTCATTTGTCTCGTTTCTTAAGTTCCACATATGAGTGAAATCCTATGATATTTTTCTTTCTCTGACTGACTAATTTCACTCAGCATTATACTCTGTAGTACCATCCGTGTCCTTGAAAATGGCATGATTTCATTCTTTTTTTTATGACTGAGTAATATTCCATTGTCTACATAGACCACATTCTCTTCACCCTTTCATCAGTCTGTGGACCCTTGGGCTGGTTCCATAATTTGGATATCATAGATAATGCTGTTACAAACCTCAGTGTACATGTATCCCTTTGGATTAGTATTTTGTTTTCTTTGGGAAAATATCTAATATAAATATTTTGAAGTTTTCAACATATGGATATTGTACAAACTATTTATCCAAGTTAAATTAAGATCAGGTTTGATCAGGCACCTGGGTGGCTCAGTTGGTTGAGTGACTGCCTTCGGCTCAGGTCATGATTCCGGACTTTCAGGATCGAGTCCCTCACCGGGATCCCAGCTCTTTGGGGAGTCTGCTTCTCCCTCTGACCTTCTCCTTTATCATGCTCTCTCTCAAATAAATAAATAAAATCTTTTAAAAAAATCAGGTTTGATCATCTCTTATAAATTTAAATATAAATTATAACATGATCCAGTAATCCAATTGTTAAGTATTACTCAAGAAAAATAAAAATATATAGCCACACAAAAACTTATATGAAAATATTTATAGCGCCATTACTGATTATAGCATGCACTCAAAAGATGAAATATAATCAAAATGCATTCAATTATAAATTTATCTTCAAAAAGTGATCCACTATTTCAATAAAATAATATTCATTTGTGTTCTAATATTGAAAGTAAGATTGAGTTGACCCATTTACAAGATGTCATTTTTTTAAAATTTTTTTTCAGTTTTTTTTAAAGATTTTATTTATTTATTTGTCAGAGAGTGAGTGAGTATAAGCCAGGGAACTGCAAGCAGAGGGAAAGCAGGCTCATGGCTAGTCAAGGAGCCCAATGTAGAACTCAATCCCAGGACCCTGAAATCACGACCTGAGCTAAAGGCAGATGCTTAACTGACCAAGTCACCCAGGCATCCCAAATAATAACAGTTATTTTTCAAAAACAGCTTTCATTTGACATTAAAACATTAGACTACTGAAATTTCAAAAGGTCTTTACCTAAATATTTTCCTAAATTCCTAAAGCATTTAAATTGGACTCCCACATGACTATCTGTAAAGATATTGCCCATGCTTAATTATTGCTAAGATAATTTTTTCGTATTGTACATATCTATAATATTACATTACCTTACAGTTAACAGTGTTTTAAAACCAGTGAAATATGAATTGCTTCCAAAGTGTGAATTTAAGGCATGTATACACTGACCACCTGAGCAAAGCATGAGGAGTTGGTTATCAATGGTGAAGCCAGAAGTGAACTATTGGGTTAAATAATTAGTAATAATGCATCTATTGTTAAATATTGTCCTGCTATGCTCAGAGCAATTATTTTTTTTAAATACATCAGACATGTATCAAAATATGTCCCTCTCAAATATTTAAAATTTACTCAAATGATCCCATCAGCTTATTTCAGGATGAATGAAAAGCATGGAAAGCAACAGTTTTCAGATATACTGTATTAGTAATAGATGGACATTCAACAAATTACCCCAAAACTTAGTAGATCAAAAAGACAAACATTTATTATTTCAGTTTTGGGGGTCAAGAATCTGGACCTGATGTATACAAAATGGGCAAGTTTCTTGAAAAACATACTATATAAGCCTGTCTAGTGGAAAGACATAACCTGCATAGACCCATAGTAATACAGAAATTCCATTTGTGGTTAGAAGCAGTCATACAAAGAAAACTGCAAGTCCAGGTGGCTTTCGTGGTATATTTTATCAAACATTTAAAGAAGAAATAAGGGGGCACCTGGGTGGCTCAGTCAGTTAAGCGCCCAATTCTTGATTTCAGCTCAGGTCATGATCTCAGGGTTCTGAGATTACACCCTGCATTGGGCTTCATGTTGGGTGTGGAGTTGCTTGACATTCTCTTCCCTTTTTCTCTGCCCCTCTCTCACTTCTTTAAAAAAAAAGAAGAAGAAGAAAAGGAAGAAATAAGAATGATTTCAAATAAACCTTAAACAATTGATGCATACAGCATGGGTGAATATCAAAATAATTATGTGGAATGAAGGCAGCCAGGCAACGGATGGTTCACACACTGATTCCATTTATATAAATTATAGAAAATGCATGCCAACCTACTGAAACACAGATCAGTCAGTGGTTGCCTTCAGGTATCCACAGGGCAGTCAGGGAAGCAGTGATTACAGAGGAATTACAAGCGAATTGGGCAGATGGTTACGTTAACCATCACTAATGTTTGATGGTTCTATAGGTCATTCCTATTTAATGTTTACCCAATTGTAAATGGTAAACATGTGCACTTTCTTGATATCAATTATACCTCAAAAATCTGTTTAAACATATATATATCTCAAACTAAAATCAATCAATCAGTTCATGTTATATCTTAGAAATTACAAAATCCTTAGGTTTATGATCCACAGCTCTTGCCTTCGAAGGGATATCACAGGAATCCCCACTGGGAGATGATATCTGTAAGCAGGAATTTTACTGGAGAATTTTCAGTCCATTTATGATACAGACGTCTGGATCTTAGGAAGCAGCAGATCTGATAGTCATTAGTTGGAACTACCTCCAATTTACCGCATCAGCAATGTGTGTTCTTTTTGCCTGAGACCATTCCAGATAAATACTTGATGACTTGATTGTGGGTTGCTAAAAGCCATGTCCCAGCGACAAGGGGGAGGGCAGTAGGGGTAGTGGAGGGTGGGGGGGTGGGGGTGGAGAATGAGTGCTTAGACCTGAAAAGAAGGATCTCAGTGGTGCACCACAACATCAATCATAGGTTCCCCTTCCACTGTTTAAATCCAGTTCTCAAATCTATCCCATCTGAATGACAACTTATTTCTACTTGGTCTTTGTTCCTGAAATAATTTACAAGAAAGAATTAGTGAGTCAATCAAAGACCTCAGACCTACAGATGGTCTGGAAGCTGCCACTGGTCCTTACCAGCCCCTTCTCCTATTCATTCTAGACCGCTCTCACCTTCCACTAACACCTGGGCCAGTTAAGGTGATTGCTCTAGTGGACTGACCTAGTCCTTTATTCCTCAGTCTCCTAATTAACAAGGTTTTCTCAAGTAATGGCTGCTTCCTTGACCATTTACAATCAAAATTGGGTGGAACACAGGGTAGTGAATTACCAGCATACCAAAGCACTCTTCTTCTCTCTATTATGTAACAGTAGCTGTATATCCTTTTGATCATTAGGGACAATTAATCTTGCCAGATTCACGACTCCTTTCTTTATCTACTACTTGGCATAAGGAGCTTAAAGTGACCTAGTAGCTGTAGCTTAATGTTTAATAAGGCCCTTACTCCTAGAGAGAGTTCTCTATTTCTAAGACGAAGGACTTCTAGATCCCTAGAGTCTGAAGTGGCAGGGACAGAATGCACAGATCCCCCAAGTGGGTTACTGAGAGTGATGATAAATATTTATTTTCCACACCCATGTATTCTGTTTCGGTGACCTAATACAAAATTATGGTTAGTGAATTACAGTGCATACTGTGCTCTGAAGGATGAAACTGTGTACAGGTAGGGAATCCTTTCCAACCCGGGACCTCAGTAGGCCTTCAAGAGGCCATTCTGCTAACTCTGCCATGTGGCAACTGAGGCATGGTGTCCCCTGTGTGCTAGGGCCAGTGGATTCCACAGGGATGAAATCCTCACTGCACTTCCTTTGCTGCAGAGTGTAGTTTCTTTGGTCCATGGTGATGTTATACTATATACCCTGCTGCTATAGCAAACACTCTCTTGGCCACTGGGACTGGTGCTGGCTGAGTCCCTGTGGGTAGGAAAAGCCAATCAACTCTTGGTATAGGAACAATCCTAATCAAGATGAATTATTGCCATTTTAGGATGGAAGGAGCCCATTGTGACTGAATTGTCCTTAAGGCATTGGTTGGGTTCCCCCTGGGAAGCTGCCTGCTACTAGCAGTCTGTATAGGTAGTCCTGATGAAGGAGAGTTGGAAGGCAGGCAGGGGCAAGCTCCCCCAACCCACCCTAAAAAGAATCCACCCTTAAAATGATCTTAAACCACCCTGGAAGGACCCTTCAACGTTTTCCATGTGAATAGTAGGAGCTGAAGGAGTGGTGTCCGTGAAACAAAGGTGGGTGAACATGACAGTCTGGTTTATTGGTCTTTCTGCCACTTTCCTGCCTAATCCCTGCTATATTATGTCCATCTTAGAAAGTGTGGAGACCAAGCCTAACTTACCTTAGGACGCAGCACTCTGGTCACTTGGTATCTCCCTGTCAGAAGAGCCATCTCTACTAGGGCCAGCAGAAAAGACCTCGGTGTCAACAGTACGTGTTCCTCCTGTGCACAAGATTTCACACAAATATAGGATTGTTATTGTGCTGATTGTCTCCATGTCATCTATCGCCACACAAATGAAAAGGTATTGGACTGACCTTGCTATACATGAAATCTCAATGACTAGGGGAAGAAAGTATTTATTTCTTTTTTGTGTTTAAATAATTCAAGCTACTTTATGTTCAAGTAAGTTCTTATCTCCTTTTTAGGAAATCGATTCACTTTTGAAGAATTAATTATGAAAAAAGAGAATGTAGTATTTTACTTAAGACTACCTTTAAAGTGCAGTTACCTTCTCTAGGAATAATCCCCTAATAATCCAAGGAAGCATTAGCGATCCTGCTTGTGTCCCCTTACCCCATCCTGGGCTCCTTCTCCCCATTGAACACCCAATTACAGAACACTGTAACTTGCCACAGCTAATGTTCTGAGGAATGAATGTCCCAGGAAATAACTCTGTGGTAAAGTAAGTTTGGGAAATTCTGTGTAGACATCTCCCTCTTGGAATTGTGTTAATATGTTGTTGTTGTTGTTGTTGTTATTATTATTATTTTGGTGGGGGGCACCTGGATGGCTCAGTCAGTTAAGCATCTGCCTTTGGCTCAGGTCCTAATCCTTGAGTCCTGGGATAGAGTCCCACTCCCAAGTCCCTGCTCAGTGGGGAGGCTGCTTCTCCCTCTCCCTCTCCCCTCTCCCTGCTTGTGCTCTCTCATTCTCTCTCTCAAATAAATAAATAAATAAATAATATCTTTAAAAAGAAATTTCAGGGGGCGCCTGGGCGGCTCAGTGGGTTGAGCCGCTGCCTTCGGCTCAGGTCATGATCTCAGGGTCCTGGGATCGAGTCCCGCATGGGGCTCTCTGCTCAGCAAGGAGCCTGCTTCCTCCTCTCTCTCTCTCCCTGCCTCTCTTCCTACCTGTGATCTCTCTCTGTCAAATAAATAAATAAAATCTTTAAAAAAAATAAAAAGAAATTTCATAGCCCTAAAGATGTTATAGAAATCCTTCCAATATTCCAAATTTATTTCATCACTGAAAACTTTCCATTCTTTTTTCTGAACACAATTGTTTCTTTTTTTAATATGCTGGAGACTTTCATGAAAAACTAGATTAAGTAATCTTAAATGCAATTCCATAATGCAGGGCAATCAGACTTTCATCCAGGGTAATTACTTGATTACTTGTCTGTTGCTAATACTGGTATTTAATGACTTGAAGTGTAGAAACTATCAGTTTTTCTTTTCTAAGTGCCATTGACACAAATAGCATATGGTAAGCTATCATTCAATATCAATGTGTATTCCTTTTAACAAGTTACATTTTTTGACAGAACTTACATATGATAAAAGAAAAACCCTTAGGAGAGATTGTTCTAGTCAGTTGCCAATGTTCTCTGTAGTATTATAAGAAATATAATGATTATAAAGAAAAATCAAACTCAAAATGTAGTTAAAATTATTTAAAAACTCTTTTTGTTTTACTTTAATAGAAAATAATTGCATTTAAAAATCATATAAGTATTCTATTGGTGATGTTAGTTTAAAAATAAGATAAAACCATTGAGCTGAAAGTATGGAATTCATATATACTGCGCTTTCTATAAGATGTAAACTCCTGTAGATAATGGGTGATGTCTAATTCATATTTGTTTGCCCTATTTTAGCACATTTCTTGAACCACATAAGGTTCCAATGAATACTAGAAGAATTAATTGTTCACAGATATCATTTTGTATTCAAAATATTGTTTTAAACTTTAAACTTGTTTAGTATAGTTCTTGAGGTATTTCATTATATATTAATCATATTTATGTTTCCTTAGCATTGGAAAGTGTCCACAAGTGCTTTGAAGATGCCTAACCTATGTTTGTTGACTAAATGACTTAGTGACTACATTGTGGCACCTGGATGGCCCATTGGTTGAGTATCCAACTCTAGGTTTCCACTGAGGCAGTGATCTCAGGATCGTGGGATGGCGCCCATATCAAGCTCTGAGCTCATCTAGGAGTCGCTGGAGATTCTCTCCCTCTCCCTTCATCCCTCCCCCAGCTCTCTCTCTCTTACTCTCTCTTTCTCTAAACTAAATGAATAAATCTTTACAAACATAAACAACAACAACAACAACAGTAACTACCCTGGGAAATCATCATTAGTAATATGGTGGGTTAGAAAGCCAAGCTAAATAAATGTCAACAGTTGTCCTAAATTACTGTAAAAAAGAAAAAGAAAAAACCTCACAGCTGAGCATATACAGTAAGATTAAAGAAAAGAGAATATATTTCAAGATTGGAGACACTCTTAGGAGCTCTCAATGAATTTCCGTAAGAGACTTGTCATGGCAAATGTCAGGAAGTAGAGGGGGAAAGCAAGACACAGAGTGAAGAGGAAGAAAATGTCATGGGGCGTAGATCTTAAGGGACAAAATCTTATGAGAAAAGAAGGTCAAGAGTCAAGTTTTGATAACATGAAGCAGAAGACTGGAGAAACATCAGTTCCCCGAGCACAAAGTGTAAGGGATGTAAAAATTCAGAACTATAATCAAAAGATGAGTTTTCTTAGTGATTTTCTCTGATTGGCTTCTTGGAAAAGCAATGACCAACTTAAAGTTGGTAAACACATGTTAATCTAGAAAATCCTGCCAAGTTAAGAGACAGTTTCTCTCACAGTTTATAATGTTAACATATGGAGAAAACAGTGGTGGAGGGCGTAATTCACTCACTTATTCTGTAGCTTATAGAAAATCCTTAGTTTTGAGTAATTAGAAGAAAACATGCATAGTGAGAATTTTTAAATTGCAAAGCAATGGAGTAAAACGTAAGCTAGGAAGTTGGTTTTCCAGTTGTTAAAGGTTTCCACAGGAAAATAGAAAAGCTGAGTTTGGGTCGAACCTTTATTAAAAGCAGAAGAGTCAGTGAAACTGTGTATCTTCTATATATAAATTATGCATTAAGGTATCTTTTATATTTATATATCTTGCTAAGTTCTGTTGAATTTACCTCAGCAACATATATCATTCTACCTTCATATCTCACTTGCAGATTCTTTCAAAACTAATTTATTTTCCAAAATGTTGTCAGATTAATTTTCCAAAGGACAGTATTTTTTAAATCACTTTTCTGCTGACAAACATTTGTGGCTCTTCAGTGAGTGATATTTAAGGTTTTCTGTGACCTGTTCCTATCTAATTTATCACAGACTCCTCTTTTATTCATTTCTTCAGACTTCTTACTCCAGTCAATGCAAATTATAAGCTCTCCTTTATTTATCTTGTCTTCTCGGTCCATGTCAAACCCTCACAGTCCCCATTGATCGGTTCATTATATACAACTCCCAGTACCCTTCCAATCCTCTCTGAAAACCACACTTTCCATGAAATAGCCTGTGATTATGGAAGCAACATTTCAATGGCATTTACTTTGTGCTCAACTCTTGCCAACTTTAGGGAGACCATATCATGTTTCTCTAAATCTGAAATATCCGTGAGTGCTTCGTAGTTTACATCTGCCACAGAGCCTGTCACAGAACCCTGCAAACACTATTTTAATCTGTAGAATACAGATAAATAGCTGTATAATATGTAGAGTATGATATATATATACTATATATATATATATATATAAAATATAGTATGGTATAGACTACAATATAGCATGGTAAATACTATAAAATAAATCAGTGCTTGATTCAAATGATATGACTTTTAGTTTATTTTAGCTCTCTGTCTTATCTTCCTTAATTACTGTTCATTCTGTTACTAATAAAGGGCAATATACTTCAAAATACCTATTTTTTAATTTTTTTCACATACTCTCACTCTTTCTCTTGCCTAAGTGGTAAGTGGTAAGGTTAGCTACAATTCATAGGAAACCCAAAATGTCAGTTGTTAGAATAAGAAGCATAATTATTTCTTTTTAAAAAAGATTTTATTTATTCATTTGACAGAGAGAGAGATAGTAAGAGAGTACAGGCAGGGGTAGAGGCAGGCAGAAGGAGAGAGAGAAGCAGGCTCCCTGCTGAGCAAGGAGCCCAGTGTAGGGCTCCATCCCATAACCCCAAGATCATGACCTGAGCAAAAGACAGATACTTAATTGACTGAGCCACCCAGGCGCCTGATAATCATTGCTCATACTGAAGTCTAGACATGGCCAGCCCAAAGCTAGCGTGGCACTCCATTGTGTCATGGATCCTAGCATCCTACTTTTTGTTTTTCTGTGCTATTTGTCTCTGTTCCCAAGGGGAGCTCCTAGTCCTAGGTGGTCAGTACAGTGAAGGCATTATATCCACATTTTAGTTAGCCAGATTAAAAAAAAAAAAAAAAAAAAAGGAAGAACAGCACTACTGGTCTTTTTAAGGATATTTCCAAGAGTCACAAAATCTATTTCTGTTTGTAGGACACTGCCCATCAGTGAGTCACTCTGCCACACTAGCAAAGCTGGGAAAGTTGTCCAGCTAAATATAAGATCAATAAGTATAAAAGAAGAGTCATTTTGGTGTTGGGATGAATTAGAAATCTTAGCAATGCAAGCAAGGAAAAAAAAAAAAAGAACTCCACCATTTTAGGGTCTCTGGCTGAACCCAAGAATTAAACTAACAACAACAAAAAAAGATTAACAGGAGAAATGCATACAAGTTTTATTAAAATGTTTGCATATACCTGGGGGTCCTCACAAGAGAATGAAGGCTTGAGGCAGTGACCAGAGAAGAAAGCTTTTATACCTTTTAGTCAAAGAAACAATACATTTGAGAAGGATTGACAAGACAGAAGGGTTTGCGCTAGAGGCAGTAAATTGTGATGAAGGCACAAGAAGATAAGTGTTTGTTTAACAAGGTTTATTAATGCAGATTTTTCAGCCTCTATTCCCTGTGTCTGGTGATAAGAATGTCTTTCTTCTTCCTGGCATAGAGAAGGCACTTTTCAGAGGGGAGTTTCATCTCTTGCTTTTGAAACTAAAAAGGAAGGTCAGAGTGCCTTTCTTCTATCTGTTGTTTCTCAGATGCCTTTACCTGAAAATAATCGATATCTCCAAATGGCATATTTTGGAGAAAGATGCTTTCAATTCTTTTTGCAACATATTTTTCTTTCCTTATAAAATGCTTCCTCTTTTTCAAAGTTCCTTAGCTCTCTGATGGGGACAAATGAGTATAGAAGCTAGTCATAGAATTTAGTTAAATCAACATCAGAAATTTGTCAAAATAGTTTGGCCTAAAGTACTTCATTTCAAAATGAAATTATTTGGCTAGATAATTCTGAAATAGTCATTTCTAAAATATTTTAACAGTGTCACCTTTGATATTTAACCAGACTTAACTCTGGTTTCTCTGAATCCCTAAATATTTGAATTTTCACATATATCATTTATTTAGAAATTCTATCTTTTATGAAGTTCCAGTATCATTTAGTAAATGATTATCTTATTCTTATGAAAAGAAAATGTGCTCTTAGATAAGGGAATTCTACTTTTTATGTCTTCTAAATTACCTTTTAAGCTAAATAATAGTATTTCTTCATTCACAAATACATATCAACCATTCAATCAGTTCTAGTCACTTTCTAATACAGAAGTAAAAATAAAGCAAACTAGCCCTTGTCTTCACAGAAATTATCTTTTAGTTTTGAGAGGTGACATTAGACAGCCCTGAGGGAGAGGTTCCATAAATACTTAGTATAAAGATGCTCTGAGGAGGTGATTATTGAATATGGTCATGAATTAATCAGGGAGATACTAAAGTGGAGATTTAAAAGACAATCCAGCCATCTAGGCCAAGAGAACAGCAGAGTTAAAAGCTCTGAGTTAAGAAGGGGTTTTGTGAGAATATTAGGAGTGGAG
This sequence comes from Mustela nivalis, assembly GCF_964662115.1. Taxonomy (NCBI): domain Eukaryota; kingdom Metazoa; phylum Chordata; class Mammalia; order Carnivora; family Mustelidae; genus Mustela; species Mustela nivalis. Next base: position 28,681,847 of record NC_139033.1, on the reverse strand, counting down.
ATGAGACAGATGGGGATTTACCTATCTGCAATAAGGAGCCGTTGCAAGGTTCTGAAGAGTCGAGCAAAATATTTTGAAATAACCTATCTAAAACAGGATTTCTCTATCTTGGCTCTATTGACATTTTAGGCAGATAATTTTTGTTGTGGGCAGTTTTCCTGTGTTTTGTTGGATCTTTAGTGGCATCTCTGGCCTCTACCCACTCGATGCCTGTAACACCTCATACCCCCAGTTATGACAACCAAAATATGTCCTTAGACTTTGCCATATATCCCCTACGCCACCCCTGCTGAGAACCATTGAGCTAGCTCAGGTGAAGAAAATAAACTGTGGTGACCATATGTAGGAGTAGATTTCTAGTAAAGAGCTAGAAAATTAGAGAAGCCGTATCATAAGAAAGTGAGAAGGAAAAGAATAGAAAATTGGCAGCTAAGAGCAAGGAAAATGTCATTCCCATCTGCAGGTGTTTGGAATCTGATTTATGGGAAAGAGATATCATCACTGGAGACGTTTACAAGGTTGGCTGTGTCCCCACGCTGAACCGGGGTAGTGGTTAGGGAAAGAGGCTGAAGGAAGAGAAGGGGTAATTGACTTTCTTGCAGACTCAGTGGAATGCTTTGGGATTCAGTGATGTGTTGCGAAGGTGGCTCATTTGCAGAGGAGGCCCAGAGCACCGCGAGGGTGAAAGTCCACAGGGATAAGGGACTACCTGGGAGTCTAGGGCTTCCTGAAATGTATTGGAAGGATCTGTTGGGCAAATTATGCTGGTGAAGTTAGAACTTTGCAGTGAGGTGGGATAAGTGGAGAGAAGGCAGAATCTTGCCAGTAATTTATAAAGCTTGAAGGAATCCTCCTGGTCCTGGTAGTATGAAAATGATGGTTTTAGGCTGGTAAATGACACTGTCACCAAGAAACACGGAGGAGTCCTTGGGTGCCACCAGCAGATCCTTTCCTGACAGATTTTCCTCTTAGTGTATGTTAAACCAATTAGCTAACTATGACTCATCAACAGGAAAAAAAAAATTGATGCAATTATTTTTAGATTCTTAAGTAAAATACTATTTTTTAATAATTAAGAGAAAGGGGGTATGGTAGTTTTAAAGTCTTCCATTAACGATGCAGATTTGATTAATTACAACCAATTATAAGTGCTTTCAGCATTGTAAGCCACAATAGTTCACATTATTAATATTTAACATGACAACTACGAAGTTATCAAATATAATGCAGGGTTTTTTTTTGTCCTTTGATTTTATAAGCAAAGGAGGTCAAGGTTTAAATGAGCAGAATAAATTGATTTTAAGCTCCATCTCTTCCAATAAAAGTGCAACCCAATTAAGTACAACAGCTACAGCTTTAGACAAATGTAAAACATTCTGTAGAAATTTTGACAAAAATGTATTTGCCACAAATGGGATGTAGCTATGATGTGTGGAGTTGGAAAGAAATGTAATGAGCTGTTAACAGACATTTTTAACCGAGAAATAGGAATTGAATTTGGCCACATTTTCCATCTGTTCGAGTGAGTTACATAAGAGCTGATAAAGCAGATGAAGTACAGTTGTCTGGCAGCAAATTAACGTTAAAGTATGGGTACCAGTGAGAAATGCTACTCTTAAACTCCAGTGAACTGATTCAAAGATTATTTCTTTTCTTTTTGCATACTAAAGAGCAATGGCTTTCGAGAACAGAAGTCAAGAAAGGTTGGCCCAGCATGAGCCAAGGCAAATTGCTGTTGGCTTGCGGACTGGACGGATTCGCCAGCCTTGTCCAGCCCAACGCAGGATGGAAGGGAGAGGCAGCCGTGAGGCATTTCCAGCCTCATGGATTCTCCTGCATTGACTGCTTTCCTCCTATCAAACACAAATTGGGCTAACCCTGGCTTTTCTTCAGGTTTAATTTTAGTAATAAGTGTGCTCCAAATGAGCAGTATGAGAAAACTTTCTAAGCCAATTTTTAAGTTCCACTGAGGTTTTCGCTTTGTTTTCAGAAAGGAATTTCATTACTATGCACTTAAAGAACTCTGTAAATTAATATGTTTGACTCTTTATTTTGAAATAATAATAATTTTGAAATAATAATTTTGAGACATGGAAGAACTGTAAAAGCAGTTCAGAGATTTTTCTATTCACCATTCACTGACCCTCTACAAAACCATATGCAATTATCAAAAAAATTTAATATTGAGTAGTATTAAGAAACTACAAACTTCAATAAGATTTCTGTTTTCCTATTTTTTTGCCTTTTCTGCTCCAAGATCCAATCCAGGATCCCACATTGCTCTTAGTCCACACTTCTCACCTTGTCCTGTCCTTGTTCTTTCTTTGTCTTCCATGACCTTGACATCTCTGAAGAGCACGGAGCAGGTATTTTGTTGTTATCCCTCAGCTTGAGTTTGTCTGACATGTTCTCATTAACTGAGCAAGGTGTGTATTTGAGAGCAGAGCACCACAGAGTCGGTGTGCCCTGTTGCACATACTGTATCTGGTGGTACGTGATGCCCATACCTCATGATTACTGAGGTTGTTGATTTTGCTCATTTGGTTCAGGTGGTGTCTGCCAGCTGTTTCTACTATAAATTAATAAATATTTTGAGAATAGGTAAACATCTTATTTCTCCTCAGTCTTTGAAATGAGTCATAGAAGAAAACCTTGGTGAAAATGTGTTAGAGAATGAATTCACAGGTGTAAAATCACACCTTAAAGATACATTTTGAATGGTATGGACACAAATCAATGCATCTCACATTGACTCTATGTAACACAGTGGGTGCTCCACAAAAATTTAGTTTACAAATTTTTAAATTTTTAGCTTAATGTTTTCTTGAAGTATAATTACAATTGTTTAAGGAAAATAGAGGTATACTTTGTTAGAAAATTAACTAAAAAAAAAAAAGTCTAAATCCCTCTGTAAGAAATCATTATAGGTTCAAAATCAGAGATTAACAATATTATGTTTCTATTTGTGTGTGTTAAAAATTAAAACTGTGTTTCTAAGGTTTTTTTTAATTAGCAGTTATCATAGGCTATGTATTGCTTTGTAACTTTTTATACTGAATAGTTCATTATGTCAAATTTTTATCAGTTCTACATCAAGATCTATTCATTAGTGTAAGTGCTTTTTACCTACAATTGGGATGCTGTACTGTTACTGTCCTCTAGTTGTTTAGAGTCCTACAATGTATACTCTAAAAACTCCTACAATGGGAGTCTGTAAAAAGGACATTTGGTTACATAGCTAAGAATTATTCCTGAGTCCACATCAATACACACTCAATTATTTCTAATTCATAAGCTATGCACATTTTTAATTTAAATAGATGGTGTCCAAATGCTGTGTCAAATTGCACCAATTTCTACCCACACCTGTATTATATGGGAATGCCTCGTTCTCAATCTGTTGTTAGTCCTGAAATGAGAACCCGATTTGAATTTCAGCTAATATAATTGGAAAAGTATTAGCTAATTATTGCTTAACTTGCTTTCCAGTGATGACTTAGATTGAGCATTTTTCCTAGGTATATCTCCTCCACTGGATTCCTTATTTATATTTTTGTGTATTTTTATTTCTCTTACTTTTAGAATTTTTTAGTGATTTTTGCTAAAGTTGTATATTATCAATCTGCTCTACGTAACGTAAACATTTTCTTCTAGTTTGTCACGTGACTTTCAGCTTTTTATGCTATATATTTTTATGTACAGGATATTTTTGTTATTGTTTTCAGTTTCGATGTAACAGGATTATTTCCTGTTTCCCTACTGACTGTCTCCTTTTAAACAGAATTATCCCTATACAAGGCTCATACATGTATGAAGCCTTCTTTAATTTTTCTAATACCTCTAACACTAACAATGTGGATTTTTTCAGACTTATTGAATTTAATTCATTTGATATATATTATTAATAAATGAGCTTAAAAAGCCTAATTCAGTTCTTAATGTAGAACAATGATTTAGGGATTTCTCTTTGCTCCTTACTAACTTGAAATGATATTTTTCTTATTTATTTATTTATTTATTTATTTAATTTTTTATTCTTTGAGTAGGGAGGGAGAGGAGGGAGAAAAACACGCAACGCCACACCCAGCATGGAGCCGGACGCGGGACTCGATCCCAGACCTAAGTCAAAATCAAGAGTCAGACACCTAACCAACTGAGCCAACCAGTGCCCCTGCAATGTCATTTTTCAAAGATATTCATATGCCTCCTCATTTAATCTAATATCATTATCAGTTTATTAAAAGTTGATCAATTTATTAATCCCCAGGCTAATATCTTTATACTTCCTTATAACTTTATAAACATTGTTAATTAACTAATGATCAATCTTCTTCTTTTTTCATTTAATCTAAAACATCATTGGCTGTTCTGGTGTCTTTTCTCTTCCTCATGAATTTTCAAATTTGTGTTCCATAAAATAGTCCTCTCAGAATGTTTATTGGAGCTATACTGAATTTAGAGGCCAAATGAGATAGGAAATGCCACATTACAAGATGAATATTCCAATTCTTCAGTTGTATTTTATTACTTTGCTTATGAAGTCATATACACATATTTATATACATTTATGAAATGTTATTACTAGCATAAATGAATTTTTCTTTTATATAATAATTATATAATTTTTAATGTTGATTTTGCATGTCACCCTTGTGAGCTTTCTTTTTGGTTTTAATAACTGGTTTCATTAGTAGATTCACTTAAATGGTCTGTTGTCAGAAATTAGCTTTGCATAGCAAATAAACAATGATTCCTCAGGAATATTGATAATTTTCATTCCTTTTCTTTTTAATGATATTGACTATAGGCATAAGAGCAATGGCACCTGTTGATAATAATGGACAAGATTGGGCAGCTCTTCACCAAAACTGATTCCAAATCTTCTCAGGCAATTCTCCCTCTCTTTCTTCCCTATTCACCTGCTAAGAGTAGAGGATGACAAGCCTCTAGAATATGTAGAAACCATTGGACAAAAAAATTGACAGGTTTCTAAAATGACTACCTGGAGCAAATATTCTCAAAATGTACATTGGCCTGGGATAGAAAGAGAATGTAAATTCTCCAACTGTGTAAAGTCACTAGGTTTTGAGACTTATCTGTTTCAGCACCTAACTCTACTAGCAATGTCAAAAAACAGACTTGCCCCTAACTTCAGTTAAAAACCTTTTTTTAAAAAATCGTGGTATGTTAGTCACAATAAAATACATCATTAGTTTTTAATCCACTGAGCCACCCAGGTGCCCCCATCCTTAGTTTTTGATGCAGTGTTCCAAGATTCACTGTTTATGTATAACACCCAGTGCTCCATGCAATATGAGCACTCCTTAATACCCAACACCAAGCTCACCCAAAACAAAGAGGCAACCCGTGGAATGGGAGAAGATATTCACAAATGACACTACAGACAAAGGGCTGATATCCAAGATCTATAAAGAACTTCTCAAACTCAATACCCCCCAAAACATATAATCATGTCAAAAAATGGACAGAAGACATGAACAGACCCTTCTCCAGTAAAGACATGCAAATGGCTAGCAGACACGTGAAAAAAGTGTTCATCATCCTTAGCCATCAGGGAAATTCAAATGAAAACAACATGAGATTTGGTTAAAAACCTTCTGAGGCTTTACCATAAATGATGAATTTGATTCAGGTTTCTGTCATATTTTTGCACGAGTTTATGCAACCCTTAGTTACCAACGAATTTTTAATATGAATGTTTGCTAAACTTTATTCAAAGTTATTTTGAATTCTCCTGAGAAGATTTTAGGTTCATACCAAGTCTGGAAATCTCTACTCTTGATGAGTGATTCTAATTCACTTACATGTATGATTATTCAATTTTCTCATATTCTCTCATTTTCTTTTCAGTGATTTTTCTAGGGGTTTATTTGTGGGGGAGGAGGGAGGAGTGCAAGAAGGTGGGTAGGGGAAGAGTCCAGGAAGGATGTGTAGTAAATAACTTTTAGTTTAGACAGTAGTGGTGAATGTATTGTTAAAAATTAAAGTAATTATCATGTGGTCCTGATTAAGCATTAACTATTTGATCCATACAATGCTGATGATGTTTAGAAAATCAAAATTTGGGCTGAAATGAAAATATTCACTAATGTACTGACCACTAAAAAATACGCAACTTGAACATTATTTACTGTCTATTGCTATATGTCAAGCAAATGTCTTTATCTAGAAATGTGTCTTTATCTGAAATACAGAAACTTATTGATCACTAAGATAAGTGTTATTCCTAATAATAGTTAAGGAAGACAAAATCAACAATAATGACACAATATGTATTTTAAAAGCAGATGATTTAACTGAAGGAAGTTCTTATGAAATTTGAGAAAAGCCTTCAATTTTAATGTCTTGAAAACTTTATTCTAAAAAATAATGACATTCCTACAACCCTTTCCTACAATTCTGTTATGAGGATGTCAAAATACCATAATTTATTTTTTTTTATCATTTTCAGTTTGTTGTATTCTTTGATATTACTTTAGTAAAGAGTTGTAAATACAGACAAATATAACAAAAATATATACTTACTAAAATAAGTGATAAATTACACTTTTAAAAATAATTTCATGTTCAAGCTCAAATTCCAAGAATGTTACCCCCTATAGATGATTTTTATTTTCTATTTAACTGAATTGATTTAGATAGCACTTACATAAATTAGCATTTGATAATGGGAACCTGTTAAATTTATGAATTATTTCTCACCAAAATCCAGATTCAGGTTACATTTGAAGAAATGAAAAGATATGATAATCCTGGGACTGTATCTCAATATTTACAATAATTTCCTGTGATCGAGTTCTGACTTTCATTCTATATCTTGCCACAAATCTCACCAACTTCTATCGCTTTTGTAAACTGGCTCATGTATTGAAATTTCCTCTTTGAAATCCCTAGATATTCACTCACATCTCTAATCCTTGATGTAAATTAGGCAAGAAAGTAACTGTTAGGACATCATGAACGGACACCACACAATACCCCTGCTTAGCTTTTTTGGGTCCTTTTTGAGAGAGAGAGAGAGAGAACTCTAGCATGGGAAGAGAGTGGGATGGAGAGAGAATTGGGGGCAGGCACCGAACTTAGTGCAGAGCCAGGTGTGGAGCTCGATCTCACCGGGAGATCATAACCTGAGCCCAAATCATGAGTCGAAACTTAACTGATAGGCCACCCTGGCTCCCCTTATTTTGCTTTGTTTTTGACACTGCCCAGTGCAAAATAAAGACAGAAGCTATTTTTAACTGTCAACACAGTCACCATAATTGGAAAATTTCATTACACTAATTTCTGGTAAAATTCCTGTTAAAATCATTGGTTCTTTATTTTTAAGCAATTTATAAAATTGGCTCATGACAAAAGACAACCAGCTGAGGAGGCAACTATAATGGGAACAGCAGCTTAGTAGGAATTAAATGGACCCTTCCATCAGCCAACACTAGTAAGGCTCTGCCTCTTACAAAAGACTATTCTAAAGATCAAAGACACTGATCGAAACCTCTAATTAAAAAGAAATACAGTGCTATAGAAGACAAGTTCAACTTTTCAAAGTAATCTATCTATAAATCTCACTTGTAATTAATGAAACAAATGCTCAACGTCCTTGGTTCATCACCTTAAGGTTTTATAGATGACACCAGGCCAAATGTTTGGTAAAAGCACACAAAGATATTTTGAGAAACATATAAAAAAAGAACTCTGAAAAATTCTTCATGTAATAATAAACATTACATATATAGCAGCAGAGGAAATCAAGACATACTTTTAAGCCATAAAAGGCTTAAGATCATTTTTGTTCTCATATTTTATACTATTGTCCCTTAATGACACCACTCATTTTCTCATTGATGAAATGTAGATCCCAAGAGAGTTTACCTCCTAGTATTGTTCTAGGATTGGATAAGTTAATATTTTAAAAAATTTTAAACAAAATCAGTGTTAATATAAGGCTAGACCAAAAAAAAAAAAAAATACATAACTGGATGCAATCAACAATAGTTGAGCATTTTTTTAAGCATTGGAGACAAACAGGGAATAAAACAAAGTCATAAAGACAATAGACAGTAGCAGATGCATGGATATAAATGTTAATTTTTTTAAAAAACAGTGGAGTTATGGCCAAGGACAGAGGTATTGTGATGTTGGGCATTGCTATTTTACCAGGGCGCCAAAAGGATGCATGATTCATAACACACTACGGAAAAGTGACACAAGGGACATGAGAGAGAGTCACACAAATATCTGCTGCATGAGCCTTCCAGGTAGAGGGAAGAGCTCACACAGACAGGGAAGCTAAAACTCGGCTAAAGGAAGAGACCAGGATAGCCCGGAGGCCAGTGTGACCAGAAAATAGCAAGACGGGGTAAAGCAGAGGAAGAGGAGTTTAAAAATTGGCCAGACCATGTGGTGACTTTTTTGTAGTCAAAGACTGGAAAAGCATCTTTCTAGTTGTAATACAAGCATCATGCAAAACTGAGAAGTATCGGTTAACTTCTCATGGAAATTTGAGATTTAGTATTTAGTTTAAATAAAATTACCCACTGTAAGCAACTTTCTGATTTCTAGGATCCAACATGATCATGCTCTAGTAACTACTTAAAACTAGAAAGTGGAGGACACTGACCTTGAGCCTTTTCCTTTAGCCTAAGGAACACTTGGATACTAACCCTTCGTTGTTTCTTCCTTTCCATAGTAACATAAGGACTTTGTAAATATCCAACAATTGTTCAGTAATTATCCACAAACTAAAAAGCATGGTGAATCAACACAAAAATAATTTAGAGGAATTTCTCAACAAGAGCCAATAAATAATAAATGACTTTCTATATATAATAGCTTCATAAATATTTATTGCCAGATTTCAAAAACTGCTCTTTTCTGATATTATTACATCGGATCTTATTAGAGAAGACTTCTGATTGAAAATTGAGCAACTGACATGCATTTAATAAAGTTCTTATATAATACCCTAACTATGGCAGGTGTGATGGGGGAACTAATGACCACCCTAACATGTCCATACCCTGATTCCTGAATCGCTGCTGAATAAGGTACTTCATATGGCAAAGGAACTTGGTAGCATGATAAAATTGAGATTGAGATGTGAATAAGATTCTGGATGATTCTGATGGGCCCAGTGTAAGCAGAGGGCTCCTTGCAAAGGAAGACAGGAGAGTCAGAGTCAGAGACAAGGCTTGGAAAAGGCTATGCTGCTGGCTTTGAGGCCATGAGCTAAGGAAATGAGAGTAGCCTCTAGAAGCTAAAAAAGATAAAGAAATCGATTGTCCCCAGAACCTGAAGAAGGAACAAAGCCTGCAGAACTCTTGACTTCTGACTTTCTGATTTCCAAAACTGTGAGATAATAATGTTGTTTTAAACCACTATATCTTTGGTAATTCATCACAGCAGCAATAGAAAACTAATACAGCAGGTTAAATAAAAATGCATGATTGGGTATTTTTCTGTTCAAAGTCTTTTTCTCCCCATTTTAATCTAATGAGAGAACTATGAATATTTTGAATATTTATGGAAAACTTAAAACAAAAAAATCATTAATCTACTTTCTTTAATTTAAATAATGGGGGTTGAAAAATTAATCTCTACTAATTCAAAAACTCTATTTTTTTTTAATTAGTCTCCAATGTGGGGCTTGAACTCACAACCCTGAGATCAAGACATGAGCTGAGGTTGTGCTTAACAGAGACTGAGCTTCCCAGATGCCCCTGAAATTCTACTATTTTAATGGTTCCCTTTTCTTACAAGAAGTTCGGCCAGTCTGCCTCTTCTATTCTTGCTCGAATTTCCCAAATACGTAATACAATTATAAGAACTTTGATGAAAAGTTTTACTTTAATTATTCTAGCATCAGCTTGCCAAGGAGAAAGCCCAGTGTGGGGCTTCATCCCAGGACACTGGGATCATGACCCCAACCGAAGGCAGAGGCTTTAACCCTGGCACCTCAAAAATACAGGCATTTAGTGGACATTTCTGGAGTAAGTTGATGCATTAAAATGTACCAAAAATCAAAGCCAACATTCCCCAAACCAAACCTGTCTTTTGCTCAGAATCATTTGTTTCAGGGCACCTGTGGCTCAGTGTGGGTTAAGCCTCCACCTGCAGCTCAGGTCATGATCTCAGGGTCCTGGAATCGAGCCCCGAGTCAGGCTCTCTGCTCAGCAGGGAGCCTGCTTCCCCCTCTCTCTGCCTGCCTCTCTGCCTACTTGTGATCTCTCGCTCTCTCTGTCAAATAAATAAATAAAATATATTTTTTAAAAATTAAAAAAAAGAATCATTTGTTACATCTGTCTTTTTTAATTTTTCTCTTTTTTTTAAGTTCCACTGCGGTCAGCATACAGTGTCATATTAGTTTCACGTGCACAACTTAAGTGATTTGACAAGTTTATACATCATGACATGTTCACCGCAAGTGGAGCTTTTATCTGTCTCCAGTACAGTGCAGTATAATGCGGTACACTGACTGTATCCCTATACTGTGCTTATTCCTGTGACCTATTCACTCTGTAGCTGGAAACCTGTATCCTCAGCCTCTTCATTTTCAAGAAATTGTTTATTACCAAGCACCTATTTTGTACAGATGAGTTATTTTTTCAAGTCAAACTGTACAAGACTAATATTAATTAGAATTGCCATATACCGATACTTTAAAAGGAGCAGCAAATTAACAGTGTACATAAATGAAAAAGTAAAGTGGGTTAAATTCTCACAGATCTTCTCTTCAAGCACTAGTTTTATGATAAGACAGTGAAAATAATGTCATTAGATGACTAATGCTTTAATAATTATAATCTTTTATCATAAAATAATTTGACTACACAGTATTTGAGCATGAAATTAAAGGGGTAGTTAGAAAAATTTTAGGTAGTTCATATGAAATATATGATGAAAACTAGAGTAGGTTGTACTTTGTTCTCTATGAGGAGGGACATATTTAATATTTTTGAACCATTTTGGTGATGTATATCTTCAAATCAGCTTCAAAAATATATACAAATATGTATGATTTATAACATATCTTAATCTATTACATGTAGGAACATTTGAAGCCAATTTGAATATATGTATATATGTACATAGCCCAATATATATGTTTTAAAATACATCTTAATATATATTATATATAGGAAAAATCTGAAACCGATTTGTATATCTATTTGAATATATGTACATATGTATATAAAACCAAGCTAGGTCATAAACAGGAGTTTCTGATAGTAGAGAGCTTACCCAGCAAATAATTATTTGTACCTTAGACTTCCTAAAAGTGATCGACTATAACTAATTATAATTGATTACTGATATCGAAACAATCTATTTTTGTTGTAAACAATTAAAAATGTATATTAATCAGTTGTCGGTTCAATGAGTCATGCACGATTCTATGGAATTATGGGATATAAGATACACAAGTTGAATAAGAACTTGGCAGGTATTTATCACAGCACCTTATTTTTAGGCATTTCACCCGCTGCCCTGAGATCCTGTGGACTGTCCACTTCCCAAGGGGCTTATCTTAGGATAAGGGTAATATAAAATTTATTATGAAACATAATTTAATAAACTTGGTCATAGTGCATAATCTTGGATATGTTATAATTATTGTTGATTAACCTGGGAAATCTAAATCTGCTTTTCAGAAAGTGGAAATAAATGGAAAATGATAAATAGAAACATAATAAGCAAAAAGTAATTAATTAATTACTCATTCATTAATTAATGTTTTATGATACTCATTAGGTAACATCTAAAGAATTACTACAATTCACCAACAGCAAAGATATTATTGTATTATAAATAATCAAATATTTTCAGCTGGTTTTGTCCACTAAAAGTCATTATAAACATTTGTTTTTAATTTCTCACTAAAGAAAATAGAAATACAAAGATTCGGGTATTAGTAGCAGATTCCATGGCTCAGGAAATGATACTGCTTTTAGAATAAGAAAGAATAATACTCCATTTTTTGGTATTGACTTTAGTTTCATATTAGTAAAATTTATAAGGCTAATAGCAGTACATGTTATAATAAATTCCCTTTGGTTTTCTGAGGTGATATAATGCTTATTGGTAAGATCAAAATGATGAAAGAGAACTGGATAAATATGAAAGGCAATAATATAACAATCATTTTATTTGGATGAGATACATTGTGAACGCATTACTCAAAAGATATTTGAAAGCTAACCAAAATTAATTTACAAATATACAACTTTGATGATGAAAATCTACCAGTAGGGATTCATATTCTGATATGACATTCTCCTTAAGTATGCACATAAATATCACCCAGCAATCACACTCCACCATGTAGATCTCAAAGAAAATTTTCAGAGGTCCAAAAAGTGACATGGATGAAATTATTTATTGCAGCACTACTTTTTGTTGTGATGAGTTAGAGGCAAACTATCCACCTATCTGAAGGACTGGATGTGTTTTAGATGGAGTATTATTTAGCAGGAAAAAATAGTGGATTGAAGAGTCACATAGCAACGTGGCTGGATCCATTACAAGGCAGTACTTCATGGGGGAAAAAAAAGAAATACACGATAAATGTATACACACATATATACGTGTGAGTGATTTGCCTAAATTAAAAATATGTAAGTATAACATTGCATGTCAACTATACTTCAATAATAAAAAATGTTGTTGTAAGAATACATTAAAACAACAGATAAATATTAAACAAAATGTACTGAGGATTAGAGTGATTATAGATGTACGGGGATAAATAAAACTAGGAGAGCGGCATGGGATAAAGAAGCATAAAGATGCCAGTTTCTCAGATGCTGACAAAAGTGTACTAAGAATTTAGGAATGTCATTAATCAACCCCTCATCTACTTGCTGCAGTTTTTTTTTAATAAAAAGTTCTCGTTTATAGACAGGTGACATCAATTCATTTACTAAATGTATGTTGATTAAGCTCTCAGCCTATACTGTACCTCAATTAAATGCTAGCATGACAGCAGTGAATGACAAACAACAATACCTTCCCTGATAAGAATTCACATACTAATATTTAATATAAATCTGTATTTGAAAGTTGTATTTAATATAAAATCATTGGAGCATGAAAATGGAAAATGTAAGATTTTTTCCTTATTTACAAATTTATTTTTAAAGACCAGATCACAACCATTACAGAAGTAAAGATTCTGGTCAACACAGTATATTTAGGTAGACCCAGAATATGAGCCCTTAGAGACAGGCAATCAGTAAATATTTTTTTGATTGGTTGAATGATTTAATCGCTCCATTCTTAAAGTATAAATGCAAAATACACATTCGAAAAAGACGAATTGACAAAGCTTTGTTAAACTGTGAAGATTTCAATGCAACTGAATTGAATCCAGTGACTAGAGAGACAAACTTATAGGAATTTAACTCCATTTAACAACAAAAAAAAAGTCAGTCCAAGTTACCAAAAAGCTAAAGTCGCTTCAGAGAGGATTATTTCTCATGAAGAGTTTTGACCTACTGAATTGCAGCTTCAGAGAGAAGACGGAGGGCATTTATGATGGAGAGTGAGAGCACTTAGAGTGTAGAATTAAGTGTATTGGTTGCAGATACTCTCCTTTTTGACATACTTTTAGTCTACATAAACTTTATAGTAAGTAAAATGTTTTTTCTCTGTGTTCTGAATAATATGAATAATATGAAAAAAGGTAAAGCTCAGAAGTAGCTTTGTGCTTTGCTCTAAAGTTTTCCTAACTCAGAGTTAGGTTTTGACTGAAAAATGCTAAGTTAATATTTACTGCCAGCAGGTGCCCTGAGCCAGACTTCACAGCGTTCTTCAAACTTTCCGGACAATCAGAGCTCTGGGGACTACACTGTGGCGAGAGCAGAGGAGCTTGAACAGTCTTGCTATCCTGCCCATGTAAAAGCAAATAATCATTTACTCTATTATCTGAAGGGATTTAAAAAGAATACATTGGCCACGTTAACTTGCTGCTCTGATTTAGTAAAGACCTATCTGGCACCACAGTTGCAATGATGGCGACAACTTGGTTAAGACTAGAGCAGTCAGTCAGTCCATGGTTGTGTGCCAAAACTTCTGTGGTTGAAAATAGCCACAGAATAGATATGACACAAGAACAATTGATCTCGGAGAGCTGCACTGTCTACAGTTCCCCTGGTATGAGGAATTGCTATGCTTCATCATCATGGCTGGGGTTGGGAGGGCAGTTTCTGGGATTTCTGACTGGCTTTCTCTACTGTGACAGTTCTTACTCCACAGGAGAGGAAATTAATTTAAGAGCTCTGCCACTGCTAAGTAGATTCATCCCAATTATGTAGTTGAAGACCAGGGTAATGATGACAGAGGACCCACGGTGAGACAGATTCAAGCCAGTGTTCTGTTTACATATGAGCTCCATATGCCTGCACTCCAATGGCGCGGCCATGCTGGCGTCGGGCCCCCTCTCATCTGTATCAGCTGCTCTCTCGAAGCCTGACATTCTTTATCCCCCCGTGTGCAGGCAGGCTGATAAATGGGCACCGACCAATTTGGGCAAGATTTGGGAGAGCATTTGCTATTTATATCTTTAATGGTCTTCAGGGTCCTTTCTCAGAGGGAACCAGCCAATCCACAATCAATGAGCCACAGACTTGAGAACTGCTTCAGTCTAGAAACTGGACAAGGAATCACAATTTCCCATTTTAGTAGATGACATAAGTCTTCCACTTAGTGGTGCTTAATTTTTTTCTGGCTGTACAAGGTAATAAATACTCTGTATGGCTGCTCATCTACATGATCCATAGGAACACCAAGAAAGGTCTATTAGACATGGCCATAAATCTCCGCAGGCCATGCTCATTGCCATTCCAATTTTGCTGATAATGGTGGTAATTATGTTAACCATGTCCCTGACAGGTGAATGCCACCACACGGATTCCACTCATTGAGAATCCCGTCAATCTCCCTGCCCTTAGGGAGCCCAGTTCTCCATCAGCATCTGTTACAGTGAAACCCTGACCTATAGAGGAGAGTGACCGAGCTTCTCAGAGATGCAGGTGCCACTTTCTAGTGGTCCCTCACAATTACCATACTGCCATATTAGGACTTGTTTCACATGTCCTTCCAAGGACGTTAAATCACTGATCATAAGAAAGGGCATGGGAGAGCAATACATTCTTCCCCAGCCAACCTCGTAATGCATTCCACCCTCAACCCATCCCAACAGCTTAGTCTAAAACTCTCACGCTCCACTGGAACATCTGTAACCCAGAAAACTGCTCATACACATGAGCTGAATCGTGGAATCTATCAGTAAATAACTATTTTCTTTCATGTATTTTCTGGATGGGACTATGCATGAACCTGACCCTATGTATTGATCTGGAAGTTTTGATGATACTCAGACATGGATCTTCAGGGAAATAATCATTATCCTGTGAGGTTAGTGTCCAGGCCATGGAAGACCTTCTCAGTGCTTGCAGTTGGCTTTCTCAGGGGGTTTTAGGAGAATCTTAGAGGTCAACTTTCTGAAATTCATTTACACTTCTGTCTCCATCCCAACTCTGTGTTCTTATTTTGTATCAGGGCCCAAACTCTATTGTGAAGACTTTGTGAGACCACACATTTATTTGCCTTTGAAGTTCTTCTAAGATCATCCTAGGCCTAAAACTCATCACTGTTTTCCTCCCATCAGCAAGAGTTAAAGGTCTGTATAAACGCTTCTTTAGATACCTTCCGGTTTCACAGTGTGCCCTGAGTTGAAAGTAGTTTTAGCCTGGCATTCATGTTTTTCAAGGCTTTTCTGGCAGTGAAGAGAAGAGCCACCTCCACAACCTTAATTACTATTACCCCATACCTCCATACCACTCAAGTGTTAGAGCTACTACATGACCCAAGGCTTCCCCCTTCTTCCTGTACCTATTCTCATTCAGCACAGGGAAAAGTCAGAATAATTGTGAGGCTACCCCATACCAGAGCTCATAGCACCTCTGCTTCTACCAGTAAATTGTCTTTTTGTCCAGGGTCTTTGAATGATCAAGGTCAGAATCCCATCGTGAGCAGCTGCTTTCTTGGGCCCCTTTCTTTACACCTTTCTTATTTTGGGTTACACCAAAGCAGAGCCCGAAATGAAAATTTAGTTGCAAGCATACTATTTGGGAGGTAATTTCAGGAACTGGAGGGAACAGTGGGGAGAGTGAAAGAGGGAAAAGGAAAAGAAGATAAAGCGTGCATTATTGATTGGACCACCACTGTGAGAAATGCTGCCCATTCCTGTGGGGCATCCCCTGATGATCCACGAAACATGCATGTCAGCATTCTCCCTCCGCTGTAAGAAGCAATTCATCCACTAATCCCCATTCCATTTGATTGATTGTTGCCTCTGGGGCCTTAATTTCCCAAGATTTCCAGGCTGCCCCTTGTTGCTACTTGGATGGCTTTCCTTGGCTATAGGACCAAAACAAAAACAAAAACAATCAAAAAAGCACAATGAGGCTGCCAGAGGTTGTTTGTGGCAGGTCAGTGGCTTTAGACACTAGACACAGTGGCTTTAGACAGTGCTGCACTGCTGTTGGATGAGCAGAGGGGAATCTGAAGTGCAGGATGAAATTAATACACTGAAGAAAAAAAACTGTTAATGCAAGTTAGTAGATTAATGCAGAGCCCAGAAATAGATTTGAATCCATATAGAAATATATCCTGTGATGAAAACAGTACTTCAACTTAGTGGACTAATATATACTTTTCAAAATATGATTTTACAATTAGAAAATCATCAGTTGTTTGACTCAACTATCTAGACCATCCCCTCATCTGAGGAAAAAATAATGAAATGTATTGTAGTGTTCCTGATATAATAATGATAACTGAATTCATATGATGCTGTGATTTAATGTCACAGCCTTTTCCTAAATAGAAAGTGGAACAACCACTAAGTATCATCGTCAGTTCTCCCAAAGAGGCACACTTCAGAACAGATACAAAGAAACCTGACGACATTATCACATGCCATTGTAAATGAACAGAATTCAAAGATTTTATTTTCTTGTATATTATATCAAAGAGATCAAAAGCATTCTTTTCATAAAGCTGTTTTTTTTTAAAGCATAATATTCCTAAACAAAATATTGGTACCTAATTTGCTTTTTATAGGCAAAACTTCACAGGTAAAATTAGATGTAATTATTGTAAAGCAATGAACCTACAAGCTACAATATAAATGCAGAGAAGATAAAGGAAAACATCAAGAAGAGGATGAGGAAATTTGCCCAAGATTAAGAGCCTTAGAAATTGACTTAGTATTTCTAATCTACAAACTATTTCTGACCCCCAAGAAGACTGTGTGCCTGTGAAAGAAAAATACAATCAGAAAAAACACAGCAGGGAACGGATAAATCTTTTAGAAAAAAGTACAGAGGTAATATTTAGAAAGATTTTTGTCTGAACTCCACAGGACAAAGAATGTGCAAACTGAAGACTAAGAGATATTCGTAAAGCAAAAAAGAAAAAAAAAAACTGAGGGAAAGAAGATTGACAGCCTACTATTGATGGATTTCAAATCTTAGAAGAAAGAGTCAAAATGTGTCAGTTCAACAAAACAGAACTTCAGATAGGCTGTACTGTAAAACCAATGAGAAATAAAACCAATAGATACTTTTCATAAAGGAAAAAATGTCATAAGGAATTTATATTTTAAGTGTGACTCAAACATACTTGTGGAAGTCTTTGGCCATAGCCACAAGTAAATAAAATGCAGTTGCTATGAATTTCAGTCTAAAAGTATTTTACTCAATGACATGGGAAAAAAAAAAAAACAACAACAACTTTACCTGTGCAAAAAAAACCAGATCAAGAACTAACATAATGAAAGGAGGCAGGTCCCATACACTGAGGAACCTAGAATAAGACTGGAGTTGAGAGAGAGATATGAGATGTGTTCCTCCTGTATGGAAAGTTCCAGAATTATCTATTATGTATATATTATATAATATTATATATTATATATTATATTTTCTGGAAATTCCAAAATTATAAAAACACCACCACGAAAAATTCTCCTTTAACCCATAATTAAATGTATTCCCAGTATAATTCTTATTTTAAATCTAAAAGGATACCTCTAAATCTAAAAGAATACCTCTAAAACCCCCATCCCCTCCAACCAAGTGTATAAAAATGGTTAGGAAATGTTTTGAAAATGAGTAACAAGGATAAGACTTGCTCTGCCATAAAAATAACTTACAAAAATAATTGTTTAGGTAGACACGAGGAGCCTAGAAATAGGCACAAGACCATATAAAATTATATTACACAGTGAAGACCTATTTTCAATGGAATGGACAAAATATATCATTCATATGATACGATTGATATGATATTGTACTTATGATATGATTGATATGATATTGATATGATATGATATGATTGAGGCAGTTTTTCTGGTGCAAAAATTCATATGTACTTATTTTGGTTATTAGGTTTGAGAAATTTGGGGTCCTAAACCTATAAACAAATAGGGTCTCCCTTTGTTTATCAGATTATTCACTGAATTTCTCGAAGCCTGTAAATCTTGGTTGTAAGAAGGTGATGTAACTTTGCTCAAGTAAAAAATTTTGACATTAGTTTCAAATGCTGGGTTGAATTTAAGAGTGCCATTGTTTTTTTGCGACAAACTTAAATAACAGCCAGCTATTTTTTCCTTCAAACATCAGTTTTTAAATGCTTGGATGTTGTTGATATGTTTATATTTATATTCTGCTCAATTTTTAGGATTCCTCTAGCTTCACTACTGCGGTGTACAGTCATCTACGGTGGGTCATAAGGAAGCTGTAACATTAGCTGCCACTAGGTCAGGGTCCACTTGGATGGTAGTAACAAGAACCCACTCTTAGTTCTACAACTGAAATCCACACATTATACTTTAAACAGGCTAAAATATCTGGTATACCAGCATAGACTGGCTAGCCTACCACGAAGCACAACTTAAGCAAAAGGTTACAGGGATTTCAGGTCACAGCTCAGAGATGTAAAAGGCTTGGAAGCTGTCGTCCCATAAAATCTGGATAAACTAAAAATCAATGCAATGTGTTAGACCACCAGAGAACTGGATTTGCAGAACAAACTACTATTAGAAATCTAGTTTCTCACATGGAAGTGAGAAACTTCTGAGGCCTACAGAAGGAGAGGGACCCCACGTATTCACTGGCCTTACTTCCAGGAACTCCAATATTATAAAAGAAACGCACACACACGGGATGAGTGATATTTGAGAAAAAAATTGCAAAAACTACTCAATGGGCAAATGGCAGGTTTTTCAAGTGGTGTTGGAAAAACTAAATGTCAGATGGAAAACAATGAACCTTGAGATATTCCTCACACCCTATTCAAGTAGCTAACTCAAATAAAGGATAGAATTAAATACAAACTAAAAATACAAAATATTTAGAAGAATAGGTAGGAGAAAATCTTCATGATCTTGGTTTAAGCAAAGAGCTCTTAAGTATGATACTAAGGAAGATCTACAAAACATAGAAAATGATAAATTGGACTTTAGCATAATTAAAATGTTTTCTCTGTGTAAGACACTGTTAATAGAATAAAAATCATGCTGCACACGGGATGATATGCATGAAAAGCATAAATCTTACAAAGGACTTGTGTCCAGAATCTATAAATCATTCTTCCGCCACAAAAATAAGAAAACATACAACTCAATTAAAAAAAAAAGAATTAGTGAATGTTTTATGAGACACTTCACAAAAGAGTGTGAGTGAATGGCAAATAAGCTCATGAAAAAATGCTAAGTATAAGACGTCACTAGGGAAAATAAGATTAATACTAAAATGTGATGCCATCGCTCAACTGTTTGAATGTCCAAATTATAAAATGCTGGTAAAGCCAAGTGTGGGAGCACATGTGGGTCTTCAGCTCACCAGCAATGTATTTCTTTTTTTTTTTTTTTTAAGATTTTACTTATTTATTTGACAGAGATCACAAGTAGGCAGAGAGGCAGGCAGAGAGAGGGAGGGGGAAGCAGGCTCCCTGGTGAGCAGAGAGCCCGATGCTGGGACCCTGAAATCAAGACCTGAGTTGAAGGCAGAGGCCCAACCCACTGAGCCACCCAGGTGCCCCCAGCAATGTATTTCTATGTATGCTGTAAATTAGGGGTCAACAAACATTTAGAAGATCAATCCATCATCAAGTACTGAAGTTCTCACACTTCCTTACTACACCACAGTGTCACCCTTGACATAAATCATCTAATGGACTATGTGTGTTGTTAGAGTCTCTTTTACTTTCTATTGATTACGTAGCTTGTCCTTGTACCAAATTTGCACACTGGATATTAATATTGATAGGGTCTAAGAATGTAATTTCAATATTCTGGTTTTCTTCAAAATTGCCACCTCTCTGGGATGTAAGCTTTTCCATAAATATTTTGAAGTTATTTTTTAAATGTGTGCCCTCTTCCCCCAAAGAACTCAGGAGATTTTGATTGAGATTGCTTTGATCTACTGAGTAATTTCTGGAGAAGTTGCATCTTTAAAACACAGCCTCTGACTCTTTGAATGTATTTTTCCACCATTCAGTTAGGTCTTCCTTAATTTCTTTCACTACTGTTTTGTGACTTTTCAGTATGGAGGTTCTGCACATTTTCCATGAAATTTATGTTTATGTTTGATATTGGTGAATTCTATTCTAAGTGGTATATTAATGATTTGGTTTTCATTTGTTTGTAACTGGTATTCAGAAATATGATAAAATTTTACATGTTGATTTGGTATTTAGAAAGATGAATACATTTATTTATTATTTCTAAAAATTTGTCCCCTTTTGAACTTTCCATTTAGGCACTCATGGTATCGTTAAGTAATGACAGTTTCATTTCTTTTCCAATTTTATCATCCGTTTCATTTCTTTTTTGGACTTACTGTATGGCCAGGGCATCTGGTACAAAGATAAATAAAAAGCAATCCTGCTCCATTCTGTAATGATTTAATGGAAGTAGAATATATGTTTACAAATGAAAGAATTTCATTTTGAACTATGCTGAAAATATCCAAAATCTCTCAAAAGAAAAGTGCAATTGAAGTTCTTATACATTCATAACTGAATTTTTAATGCCACTGGCTCTTTTACGTGAGACAGTCATGTATGCATATGACAATAAAGCTGACACAAAATAGAGTTTATTATTGAACTATTAGATTAATTTGCATCACTCTTCAGACAAAACAAAAGCAATTCCAAGTAATAAAATATATTTGTCCTTCCTCAAATAGTTTACTTTCAGCTTACTGACTTTGAGAGTTAGTTCCTAACATTCATATGCAAGTACAAGAACTTTTAACCACAGCCCAAAAAGTAGCATGCCATTTATATACAATAGAATAGAGACCTGCTGAAGCACAAGTCCCACAGTTGTACAGGAAGGAAGAGAAACCTTGATGAATAATCCACTCTAGTTAACTGAGAGAGAATGATTCAACATCTACTAACAGGAAAAAAAAATCAATTTCTCCATGCAACACAAATTCTCCAAATTATTTCACTTGTGAAGAATAAGTTTAATTCTCAAAGCGCCGTACATAGAAGAAAAAATTGCGTTGTTTGGAGAATATATTATTTACTTTGACTTCCAGAAAAGTAAAACAAAGACGACGCACTGAAATTCAATTCGAATGTAATTTCAACTTGGCTTCAGCCACATAGTCCAATCCAGAGCTTTAGCCGTCATACACAGAGAACTGGCCTAAACTGTGTAAGTGCTTTATATCCTTGGAAACATTTTGTACACTATACTAAAACGGCTTCGGAATGCTAGTAAGAGGGGCGCCTGGGTGGCCAGTGGGTTAAGTGTCTGCCTTCTGGTCAGGTCATGATCCCAGGGTCCTGGGATGGAGCCCCACATTGAGCCCCCCATTGGGCTCCCTGCTGCATGGGGAGCCTGTTTCTCCCTCTCCCTCTGCCTGCTGCTCCCCCTGCTTGTTCTCTCTCTCTGTCAAATAAATAGATAAAATCTTTTTTAAAAAAATGCTAGTCTGAATGTATTCTCCTTATTTATTCCACAATTATTACACTGAGATTTGATGTAGGGCTACATACAGGGAAAAGAATAGCAACGCAGATGCAGGTTCCTCTAAAACATGGAGTCTGACCACTTGACATGAAATTGTCAAGTATGTTTTAAAAATCTCATTCAGGATTAAACTGTAACATTTGTTATACAAGTGTTTCAATACATTCCTTTCCACTGCACAGTTTACCCTTGAGTAACACTGTTTTGAAATATGCAGATTTTTTTCAATAAATAGGATACAGCACTCTAAATGTCTTTTCCTTATGTTTTTCTTAATAATATTGTCTTTTCTTTAGCTGACTTTTTGTAGGAATACAGTGTATAATACATATAACACATAAAATATGTGTTAATTGACTGTTCATGTTTTCAGCAGGGCTTCTGGTCAACATTAGACTCAGTTCTAAGTTTTGAGGGAGTCAAAAGTCATAGGTGAATTTTTAACTGTGTGAGGGATTGGTGCTCTTAATCCTTTTATTTTTCAAGCTTCAACTGCATTTGGTTTCTATTCTTGCCATAAAAAATGTATAACAAATATATTGGTTTATAACAACACAAATCAGTTATCTTGGTCTGTAGGTCAAAATTCTGATACCGGTCTTACTAAGTTGTAACAAAGGCATTAGCAGAACTGCATTTGTTTTGAGGTTGTGAGAGATGATTCACCTGTAGGCTCATTCAGATCATTTGCAGAGCTCAGTTCTTTGTGGTTGTAGGACTGAGAATTTCCGTCTCCCTGCAGACTATCAGCAGAAGATCATTTCCAGCTTCTAGAGGTTCCTGCATTTCTTGATTCAAGGCCACCATCTCTAGCAAGCCAGCAATGGTTGAGGAAAGTCTCTCTTATAGCTCTCCCACCTCTTCTGTCTCATGTCCCTGATCTACTCTTCTACCTTCCTCTTCTAGTTTTAGTAACTCATGTGATTGCCCAGATAATCTAGGATATCTCCTCATTTCAGTGTCTTTAATCTTGATCACATCTGAAAAATACTTTTGCCATATAGTGTAACATAATTACAAATTCTGGGGATTGGGGTGTGACCATCCTTGGGGGCTGTTATTCTGTCTACCACACAGCCATTGAGACCTTCTGTAATTTTAACTTATTTCCAGCAGTAAAATGTTTATTCCTTTCTTATTCCAGGAGGCTAATCCTGGTGTGGAATTTATCTCTCAAAGCACTGAAAAATAATATAGTAACAAAGTAATAAAGAGGTAACTTACAGATCATCTAAATATCCTGCACATATTCAGATATGGAGCTTCAAGGTACTACAGGATAGCAAGTGTGAACCATGCCCTCCATTGACTTGCACATCTGGATACGGAAGAATTAGAAAGTATAAGATCTCCAGAGCACCAAACACATGACTGTCTGAATGACACTGCACAATTAAAATAGAGTTGCATTTGGAGCTTTGGGGCAAAGGCAAAAATGATAGGCTTCAGGTATTTAAACAGTATCATTTTAAACCATCCACATTTCTATGACCTGGATAACTTATTAAAAATACAAAGTTCTGGATTCACTCAAGACCTAGACAATCAGAATCCGGGAGAACGTTCACAGGACTTTTATGTTAGGGAGTGCCGCGTGTGTGACAGACTAGACACTTCCTATGTAAAGGTTCCCAGTATAGTTGCCTAAATATCATATGGACTGGGGGGCAGATTTGTTCTGAATCATTTACTGAATAGGTAGGATCTTAAAATATGAAGATATAAGTGACTACATACAAAATCCAGACTTTTGACTTAAAAATTATGCTAATTACAGAAAATATAAAAGGCAATTGACAAATAGTTCTTCTTTGCTCGTGGAAATGCCAGTGTATGGGAACAGGGACTGCATTGTCTCCTAGGAGAAAGCTGGAGGTGCTCAAATGGAGACAATAAACCAGAGGAAGCACAGGAAATAGTTCGTGAGAAGTGAGTACACTCTGAGTTATGAATAAAAAGAAGATTAATGCAAAATCTCAGGCCCAGCGAACAAGTGACAAGCAGAAGCAGGGAAAGCCTGCTTGAGCCATGTAGACCACCAAGAGAGATGTAAGAACAAAACAAAAGCAGGAAAATTGACCCAAAAGTTATATGTGGATTTTGAAAGATGATGAAATCTACGAAGGAAAAAAATATACTCAATCTACAAAACTATTAAAGCCAATTAAAAGTTTAAAGTGCTGGGTGGCTCAGTCAGTGTAGCTCCTGACACCTGGCGTCGGCAAAGGCCCATGATCTTGTGGTTGTGGGATCGAGCCCCATGCGGGGTTATGGCTCGGGACAGAGGCTGCTTCAGATTCTCTCTCTCTCTCCCTCTGCTTCTCCCCCTAGTCTGTCTTTCTCTCTGTCTGTCTCTCTCTCTCCAGTAAATAAATTAAAATCTTTACAAAAGTTTTAAGGCAAATACAGCTTTCTTGTGTTTTTTTTTTTTTAAAGATTTTATTTACTTATTTGACAGAGAGAGATCACAAGCAGGCAGAGAGGCAGGCAGAGAGAGAGGAGGAAGCAGGCTCCCCGCTGAGCAGAGAGCCCGATGCGGGCCTCGATCCCAGGACCCTGGGACCAGGACCTGAGCCGAAGGCAGCGGCTTAACCCACTGAGCCACCCAGGCGCCCTTCTTGTGTTATATATTCAAAATAGAATCATGTTGTGAAAAACTGGTAAAAGACAGTTGCCCAAACTCGACTGTCCTGTATTCTTTCCAGATAAAAGTAGAGGCCTGTGTATGACGAGGATTTGGGACTCACGGCAGCTCTGCTCTAACACTTAGGACATATAGGGCCAAAAGTAGGAAAGGTAAATAGCTCTAACAAAGCCTGACTTAATACTATGTGTCTCAGAATAAAAGTACATACAGTTCTGTGAAGCTGATGCTATTCTGTTTTAAAAAGAAGAGAAAAAAAAGAAACTTTAGAAAAGACATGTTTTGACAAACGCTGCTAATGGCCTTGCTCAAAAGTAACAAAGATGCTTCAGTTGCTAAGTAGCCCCCCATGAAGCTCACAGGAAAAATGATTATTGCTGACACCTGCGAGTGTCTCCCCGGGAGAGGAAAGCCCACCCTGAGGGACCTCTCAGCTTTCTCACAAAACCAACACACCCAGCAAATTCTCTCCAGTGACAAAGAGCGCATCACACTTGAATTATGAATGGCTAAGGTTACACCACGTTCTGGAAGGTCTCAGATGTTCAGCCCTCAATATATGAACAGAAATAGTGTTTAGACTCTGCCTCCCCTTTCTGATCTCTTAAGACTCTGACACAGAGATTTACCACTACGGGTTCACACACTCTCTAATTTCTTGGACGCAGAAACAGTAACACATGTCATTGAACTCTTCTTGGACACGTTTTAACTGCCTCGCCACGCTTGAGTATCCAAGTGTAAGAAAAGTCCAAGCCAAGAAAACAGAAAAACTCTGAGTAAAATGTGTATCTGCACGACAGAGAAAGGGCAGAACCCAGTGACAGCTGGATGAGGGGGGTAGAAAGGCAAAGTCAGTGAACAGCGCAAAACCGAGGCTAGAAAAGTGACCTGTGGACGTTCCAACAGCAGCCTGGAGAAGACACTGAAATACTGGGAAGGAAAACAATATTGGAGATAGTAGGAATAGATCATAATTTAGAGTGGTATTAATTATATGACTGTCTTTATTTGAACTCACTGAAATATGAATTTATCTTTATCTGAGTATTTATTTGACTTTTCCTAGATTCTACTGCTTTAGCTCTTCGTGTCGGAGAGATGAATCACTATCATCCTCCTTTCAAGATGCTGTGCTTGGCCCCGGGAATGAGACTCGAGATCTGTTCTCACAGAGTTTACAGTCATGGATCACGTTGGCGAACACATAATTTATGGTATTCACAGAGCCATTTCCACAGCAACGAAGTTTAATACATGACTGGCCCCGAAGGACTGCGCCACTCATTGGATTCATCATAGAGCACATTGTCAATTGTTATTTTGAGTCTCCTGTGTGACTTTTCTTCCTGTTTCCAAACCTGTTCTTAAGGAACAAGTGGTGGCATTTACCCTCTTGGTTAAGATCAACACTTGAATTCACTCTTTTCACTTGTCCCATAAAGCCAGTCTGCCAGACCTTGCCTTTTCAATCTCCAAATATATATCTTAAAGTTACTCTATAGCTAATGGCATAATCTGTGTACAAGTCACCAAATGCTGTTGCCTTTGCCCCGGACTACTGGAAGCTTTTATGTTTCTACTTAAAATTCATTTAGTATACAACCACCACAAATATATATTCAAAATAGAAATCAGGTTATGCCAATTCCGTATCTAAAAATCTTCTAATTGCTATATAGTACAATTAAAGAATAAATACCAGAATATTAACCGTGTGCACAAAACCATCATGATTTGGTCCTGCCAAACTGTCTGAACTCTTACACTTGCTTGTAGCTCATTCTGCTGCAGCCTGGGCCTTTTGTCCCCTCCCTTGTTATATGTTTCTGTATTGTCTTTCTCTACTAGAGGATTTTCTTATCAAGCTATCCCTCCCTTTTTTCTTACTTCTTATTTGCTTCTCTTTATCTTGCAGATTTCAACACAAAACCTCATATATGTCTGTAACCTGGTGTCATAGAAAACCATCACAGAGTATGTTTACCTTGAAGAAGAAGAAAAATTGGATAGAGAAAGCCTACTGAAAGAGATGATTTAATTGTTTGAGAAGAAGGTACCCACAGCAAAATTCCTAGCATAAGAATAATCATAGCATGGATATGGCTATAGGAAGGATACAGACACAACTGTGACTTTAAACCTGGTCAACGGCCAAATAGCTGTTGAAGGAGTAATTAGCTGTGTGAACATCTCAGTATCTAGTGAATTAAAATAACAATCGTTTATTAGACTCACAGGTCTATGGGTTGGAAATTTGAGCTGAGCTCTGGTAGATGGCTCTTAGGTCTGAGCTAGATTTAGTAACCTCAGCTGGGCTCGCAGATGTGTCTGAAGTCGGGTTCTTGTCACCACGAGCTGGGTGATCCAGAATGGCATTTTTTGGGACAACTTGCCTCCCCTGTCCATGGTATCTCCTCATCTAGTGGGCGTGGCTGGGGCTTGTTCACAGAGCACCTCAGCAAGCTTTCAAGAAAATAAGCAAAGTATTTAAGGCCTCTTGAAATGTAGTTCTGGAACTAGCAGAGTATCCCCTCTGAGGAGTTCTGTCTGTCAGAGGAGGTCGCGAGGCCTATCCAGAGTCATGCAGCGGACTCAGAGGGCAGAAATCGACTTCACTCACCACTAGAAGAGCTTCAAAGTCACGTTTCAACAGGGCATGAGTATAAACAAGGGAGTAACTATGTTCATGCTTGGTAACTTGCTGCAAAATTGGAGGAAAGAAAAAGTAAACAGAAACAGGGTGCTATTGACCAAGCCTTCACGGTCCCTAATGTCCATGACTTTTGGTTAGAACTTTTCTGGTTATAATTAAGAAATCTGAATTGACTTATATAGTTTAAAATGATCATTACTTATGTAGTATCTTACTTAAGTAAGAACATCATATGGTCTAGGGGACAACATGTAACTGTTTTCTTCTGGTTATTTTAGGGAACTTTTTTTATAGGAATAAATACTGTTATTTCAGTAAGTACTTTACTTTGTAATCTCTAGTGCATTTTTATAGGTATTACCTGCTGGTAGTATTATAATTTTTCAAATATATATTCCTTACCATCAACTTAATGGATTTGAAACCTTAGTTTGTAAGTATAATTGCCACAATTACTTAAAAAAAACATTATTTGAAAGAGCAGCCAGCTCTTTCATGACTACTTCACTCATAAATTTTTATTTCAACTCAACTATTTCCTGGACCATGGATTCAAGTAAAATATTCAAGTAATTAATACTATAATTCCTTAGTGCTCGCGTGTATACAGACAGTATTCTGATCTTTTTAACTTGATGGTATCCTGGACAGTGAGAGAATTTTAAATATATCCATTTACCTTTAAAACACCACAAATATTTTCCATTATCTTCCAGCATCTAGTGTTAGAACTCTGGGGCCAGTTTCAATTTTCCCCTAGCTTTAGAGACTGGTATTTGGGTATTTTTTTATACCAAGACATCTGTAAGACACGATCATTTTTCTAGAAGTTTAGATATTTTGGGATATTAGAAACTCAGTTTCATTTGGAGAATGAACAATATAGCTCTGTGTCCATGAGGTTTTTTTTTTTTAATGTACAAAGTAAACATCCTAGTTCATGATGAATTTTCCTTGCATTGTCCCCTATAGAAATAGATATTATACACTGTATTTGTGTAACTTACATTTAATTTCTTTATTACTTGTATTTCCTTATTTATTCCATTGTGTTCCACACTTGTATTTATTCATTTCCATGCTTTTTCTGTTTATTGATTCAGTTTTTCAGAAAGCATTGATCTTACATATTTCTTTTCATAAAGTGTTTTACATTTCTGAAATAATTTCATTCTTTTCCCATTCCATCTCTTTAATGCCCTGTAGTTTTAGATCATTTTTACATAAAGTTTATCTTCAAAAGAAATTCTTTTTCTTGCACTTAAAAAAAAATTCCAACTCTAACTCCAACTCAAATTTTATATTTGCTACACTCTTCAGTTGGGTTAATTAAGAAACATTTAACTAGTGTTAGCATATCTTTTCACTACCCACATTAGAGAAACAAAGCCTAATAATTTTTTTGAAATGTCCTTAAAAATCCTCAGCCATTAACAAGAACTTTGCTAAGTGAAATAAGTCATGCAGAGAAAGACGATACCATATGAGTTCACTTACATGTGGAATTTCAGAATTAAAACAAATGAACAAACAAAGGAAAAAGAGACAAATGAAAAACACTCTTAAACACAGAGAACGAGTGGTTCCCAGAGAGGCGGTGGTTGGGGGGATATGGGAGAATTGTGGAATCGTTATGTGGTATATACAATACTGCTAAATATACTTTAATTTAAAGAAAGTAAAAAATCAAAAAGAAAACTGAAGGAATTAAAAAAAAAAAAAAAAAGAACCATGTGCCAGATCCACCCAGGAGGATTAAGCTGAAGGAATATGGAGCAAAATTTAAAATACGATGAGAGAATGATGAATGTTGAGTGTTCAAAACAGCTAAAGCAATATGCTGGAGGGGAAACCATCCGTACACACAGTGAGAAACCCCTGTCCTGCTTTTATGTATCAACCCAGGTGGAGAATTGCAGGAGGAATCCTCTAGAGCAGGGCCACTGAAAATGTAGCCCATGTGGCCGCGGCATTGACAGCGTTGATGTTACCC
Source organism: Mustela nivalis (assembly GCF_964662115.1). Lineage (NCBI taxonomy): Eukaryota > Metazoa > Chordata > Mammalia > Carnivora > Mustelidae > Mustela > Mustela nivalis. The sequence goes on along the minus strand of NC_139033.1, from coordinate 28,652,485 downwards.
TGGAGATTGTTAGAAATCCAAGTCAGAAATGCAAAGTATCCTGTCTCATCGTACTGACTGAATCTTTGGGACGGACTGGGTTCCAGGAATCTGTGTCTCAGCAAGCCCTGGAGTGACGAGTCTGCTGTTAGGTGGAAAAGAGGATGCATGCAGGACACCATGAGATGGATGTCAATGCACTTGCAGGGAAGATGCATCTGAGACTTTGGCGATATAGTTGCAGTAGGTGGCTGGACTACCTACTTCAAGGGGGTAATGAGTTCCTCCAGTCTAGCTGTGTCCCGGTGTGCAGAGCACAATTATTCCACAGTAGCGTCTGCATACTGAAGGAGAAACTGTGAAGACGACAATTTCATATACACCAAGAGCTAAACCCATTCAATGGTTTCCTAACTTCATTTAAGAATTGACACTGTTAACGTGCCCATGAAGTTGAAGGCTCGGCCCAATAAAGTCAATCCCAAATGTCCTTCCATCTGAGTATGCAAGTGTATAGGGTTGGAGGTCAAAAAAAAACTTCTGATTTAGGGAAAATTTTTAAATGTATTATTAATGAATACTAAATATTGTTGTATAAAGTCCATGTAGAGTACACAACTATATTGCATTTTTTTTTCTTGTGAATGTGTTTTCCTTTGCTAAAGGCAGGCTTATCCGGTCCTACTATAAACCTAAAAAGATTATGTGGCTTATCCTTTGACGATTATCTCTTTGTATCCAAGCACTGCTTAGTGATACCTTTTGAACTTGATCAGGGCTCCAGTTAAAGAGTCGCTGCCTGTGCGAATTTGAGGGAGGAGAGGTTGACCAGAAAGCAAACTGCAAATGTAAATCTGCAGCTGCGCAGGTCAGATTAACTTCAAATACATTTCTTCCAAATGCCCTAGGAGCATTTTGTTCATTAGCACTACCTATTTGTCAAGACCCTTAGGCCTACCTTAAACAACAATCTGAAGGAATACACTTTTTCTCTTCAACGACTCTTTGAATGGGGTCTGTTCTATTCTAGGTAATCATCATCCAACCCAAATATCTAATCTAGTAGTTTCCAAACCTCATTTCATTCCTTTCCAGGATTTCAAGTATACCCCCACCCGCATCCCTTTGTATCCAAGCACTGCTTAGTGATACCTTTTGAACTTGATCAAGGCTCCAGTTAAAGAGTCGCTGCCTGTGCGAATTTGAGGGAGGAGAGGTTTTAAAAAAAGACAACTGATGTGGCTCACGGTTTCTTCCATTAATCAAATTGGTGTATGTCTAATTGCATCTGTTATACAAAATGTTACTTTTTAGAGTTTCTGCTTAAGTTTTCTTTGGATGTTGAATAAGTTTCTGCTTATGAACTAATTCCAAAGTTTGAGTGATACTCAGATGTATAATAATACTCATGGAAATATGTTAACAAATGATATAGTGTTAGTAGTGAATTCCAATAAAGTCCTTAACATTTGTTAGGGGTTCTCTGGGGTAATGTCCCAACCAATGTTATTCTAGCAAAGGGGGATTGAAGTAAGCTTGATAGACTTCTCTGGGACATTTATAGACCAATGATAACTGTGTAATCACACTCACTGGGAAAAGGCTTGGACTTTGCCAGTAATATAAAGGATAGGTCATAGAAGGACCAGAAACGTGGTATGGATGAAGAAACGTCGTTACTCTTTCATATGTGATTTTTTATTTCCTATATTATCCAACTTACCAGCATACAATTTAACAATGTAGACACCTGCATGTCTTCTTATATATTAACTTTTCCAAAAATACATACCTGAAAGTGGCAATTTTAGATTTAATTAAATATTCTTTGAAATGTACTTGTTTCAACTCATCCTATTTATTTAATTTCTTTTTCTAATGTTGATTTTTTTTAAATGTATAAAGCAGGTAAAGCAGAGCTGGAATAATTCTCTTTGTTCATAAAAAATGAGAGAAATAAAATACTGCCATGTAGATAAGCAAATAAAGTCATCGAAAAAGCAAGCTCTCAATTTTTTTGGCAATTAGATGCTGGTAATTTGATGGGGGCGGGGGAGTTCCAAAATAAATATGTATTTTATGCATATTTATTATATTTCTTGTCAAGTGTTTGCTTGAATCTAGAAAAGAGTTAAATTGCCAAGGATTGTTCTGGTCTTGATTAATATTTTAAAAGACAAAGTCACATGTGATAACATGTGGGTGTTCTGTAGGTATAGCCCTGATGAAAACTCTCTTAAGCACCATATTGTATTGATTATTAGAAGCAACACTGTTTTGATGACTACAGCAGTTACTTACCCTGGCAACGGGAATGGAAGAAAGTTCTTTCCCTACATAAATACTGCTCTCATTTAAACATAGCTGCAGGCTCTTGCACTTTGAATCACCTCACAACAAATTTTAAACATAACGTGGAATAGTAGAGAAGGGAGTGATTAAACTTAGAATAATCAGATCAGAACTGCCTCAGAGTAGACTTTTTAAATTAAAGGATGGGAGACTATGGACCTCATTAAAAATGTAAAATTTTCTAGTCGGTAAGTAACTGATTGAGTAAGTAGATATTTTGCCACATCAGATGAAAGTGTGCATAAAAATTTGGAAGATCTGTGATGTATTAGATATATATATATATATATATATGTAAAATGAGAGGCATATGTAATGTATCATATATCATATACGTGTATCATGTGTATTATATAGATATATATCAACATTATATATCAATATATATCAACATATATTATAAATATCAATAACCTCTGCTTCAACATATTTTTGAATATTCATGTTCTCTATTTATAACATATACATTGATAATCCAAAATTTTATTTTCCTTGAAATGGTTAATATTTTGTTTTCTCCAAATATTAAGATTATTATATAATGCGTAAGTCTGAGCAGCTATTGAGAAATCAAACAGTCTTTTTATCATGAAGTTTCTCAGAATGCTCCCTACCTTCTTGCTCTAATTGCAAGATGAATTTCCCTGAGCTTGCTGCTTTCTCAGTAGCCTTTTCCAGCTTTTATGTGTTTTTCTCACCGTTCCTCATACCCCTTGGCTTGACCATGAATATGTGGCTTCCTCATTCCACGTTACTTCTTCTAGCACATTCTCTTGCTCTTCTTAAAATCCTGATACAAGCTTGTATCAGGAGACAACCACTTCTTGCTTGAAATCTTGTCTCCTTGATCACTGAATATCTCTAGTAGCTTTAATTCTTGTTTATTTCAATATATTGAAACATGACGTTTCCTAATCCTGGCATGTAAGTTATTTGGTCTTGGTCATCCTTAACCAGTCATTTCTATAAAATTTCTATAAAATGGGTAATTTAGGGGCACCTGGGTGGCTCAGTGGTTAAGCCACTGCCTTCGGCTCAGGTCATGATCTCAGGGTCCTGGGATCGAGCCCCACATCGGGCTCTCTGCTCAGCCTGCTTCCTCCTCTCTCTCTCTCTCTGCCTGCCTCTCTGCCTACTTGTGATTTCTCTCTGTCAAATAAATAAATAAATAAATCTTTAAAAAAAAAAAAGGGTAATTTATACCCATTTACTACCATTAACTTTAAAGAAATTCCAATCCCAACTACCAAAATCTTCCTCAAATAGTGCTTACATGGAGTAGTAGAAGAATTGAAGAATATGTCACAAGTTCCCAGTGTCTAAATTACACCCAGTGTTGGTACACGTGTACTTGTTTTTCTCTTATTACTGCTAATGAATTGTAAGTACCCTGTAAAAACTAACCCCTCCACATATGTATTCTGGGGTTTTTCCTCATATTAGCAAGGACAATTTTTAGTAATCACCATCCCTTTCTCCACCTTTAAATATCTTTTTCTTAACCTAACACACATCTGATGTCTCCCCCATACAAAAACGATCATCTCAGTCTCCTCCTCCCTTTACAATAATCATATTATCGCCCCATTCCCCTTCACAGAAGAAGTTCTCAAAAAACTCTTTTCCTTCACTGTTTCCAAATTCCTTCCTATCTCTCATCTCCATATCTTGAAACCCAAAGATCAGCCCCCAGTGTTCCTTTCCAATATTTTCTTTTACTGAAGTATGCAACAGATCACATTTTCTGAACAGTTTGCCTCAGTTTCCTTTTCTGGTTCCTGTGAACAAATGACTCTTAAATGTGTATATCCTTTCTGGACCTATCTCTGATCTCCAGACTCAAACGTTCAGTTTCTACTGGGATGTCAAAAAGCCATCTCAGACCTGACTTGGGGAATCTCCACTGTGAGACAGGAAACCTGCTTCTGATGCAGGCATTCTGGAAGTGACTTGGGCAGAGTGATGGGGAGCTCAGGACTAAAAGATGATGGTTCCTTGTCTCGCTGCTTTTGGTTTGGCTCCCATATCTCCATTTTGATTGATATCCGCCAGTTTAGAAACCTCCTTCATCGCCTCCCAAGAACAAACCTCCAGATTTCCGAGTGAGGCTGAGCCAGCCATCTCCCAGAAGTTTGGTATAGCAAGGAAAGGTATGTGGGATCTAACTCGTCCTAAAGGATTTTCGCTTCCTCCTTATTTGAGCTGTGCCTCCTTACCTCCTTTTCGTAAAGGTCATAGTTGCCGCCAATTCTCGTGATTTTCTTAAGTTTTTGCCAGGAAAATACATTTGATTCTTGGTGTTCCATCTTTCTTCACTGTATGTTTGGGATTGAGCTAAGTGATTTACCAGTTATCCATCGCTTACCTATTCCCGAAACTCTGTTGCTGCTTTTTCCTCTCTGACTTCTCTGCCTTGGTAAATTCATCTCATTTTTTTTTTTTAAGATTTTATTTATTTATTTGACATAGAGAAATCACAAGTAGACAGAGAGGCAGACAGAGAGAGAGAGAGAGAGAGGGAAGCAGGCTCCCTGATGAGCAGAGAGCCCGATGCGGGACTCGATCCCAGAACCCTGAGATCATGACCCGAGCCGAAGGCAGCAACCCACTGAACCATCCAGGCGCCCCGGTAAATTCATCTCTTAAAAGAGCAAAAATAAGAAGAAAATAAAAAATAGCTTTCACTGGTTTCTGGGAAGAAAAAAATGAGATGTATGAGTTCAATCCACACTTTGAGAATCTGAATGGTCATTTCTACAGCCTGAAGTGCAAGAATATGAGGAAACCATATTTAAGACCTAAAAATCACCTTTCTCTACAATGTATTCACTGCAATTCTCCTGTTAATTATTTCTTAATGCCACATAGTTAAATATTAATATATTGATTTAAGGAATTCACATAATAGTTTGCATGGTAAAATGATTTAATTTATTCATTAGGTTAATATGATTTCACAGTGTTATTCAATGTTTCTTTAAAGACTAAATTTAAATATTGAGAAAATAGAAATTAGAAGAAACTATCTTGTGACACAAGTAAATTTTGAGTGAGAATATATTGTACATGCTAAAAGCTAGAGGTAAGTTTTAGACAAATTGGATAATTATTGTTTGACATGTAGAGGGAACTAAATAACTATTTTTTGCTAAATTAATTAGGGAAAAATTAATTTGTTCTTTTTGATAACATGTTTTTATTGTTCATGATTTGAATTAGTTTGCATAAAATAAGTAATATTAATTGTTTAAAAAAAATTCCATGTAATTTTTCTAACTCAATTTTTAAAAGTTGATAACATTAATCGCATTTCATATATGAGAAACTCAAGGTTTACATAATTCAGAAAACTTGCCTAATATACTTAACTGGAAAAGCTGGAATTCAAACACAAACTTATCTAATTCCAAAGCCTATTCATATCATGAATATGTCCTCTTTTGGCTTGACAACATTATGATTCTAAATGTAGAATATATTTGGTGGTTAATAAGGATACAGGTCTCCATTAAATGAGCCATTCCATAGGACTATTATCGGGCCTTCAATGGACAAGCTGATTGGCTGATCTAATTTATTTTACAATGAAATATTCTTCATTACAAATGCAGTCGAGATGTTTACATTTAATTACAAAAAAATTCAAGGGAGGGGGAATGAGAGATAACAGATAATCTGAAAATGAAGAAAAGAAGTAGTAAGTAAATATTAGTTCAGAGAACTGTCTGCACTACCCATCCAGGAGGGTTAAGCTCTCGCGGATTAGCCTGCACGGTAGATCAGTCCGAAGGGCAAGGTGAGGGAAATGTCAGCCTGGTTGAGGCAAAGAAAAGAGAGGCAAACAGGCGAATTTGTATGCATGAGCTATTTTTAATCTGGGTGTTCTTAATTCTGGCTGAACCTATACTTAGTAGACATATCAGAGGATAAGCATCTTTTTATGCTAAGAAGTTGTTTTCATTTCTTTAAGATGATTATCTTCAGTTCAGCAGCAGATAAAGTACTTTATACCTGCTTTTGGCACTGATAACCTGAAGAACTGGATGAATTCTAATAGTGAGGAAACTCTACCTAACTGTAAATTATGCATGAATTATCATCCTAAATTGCTTACTCTGCTTTTAGGATAAAAATTAGTCTCTGGGAAGCAGCGGCATTTTTTTTTTCTATCATCATATACTGACATTGCCTGTTACTGTTTATAATGGGTCTTTAAAATTCTACAATGTTATGATAATTCTCAAATTATCAACTCAAAAGTGACTAGATTTAGAATAAAATATTGACATAACTTAAACCATACCCACCTACTAAGGGACACTCTGTACAATACTGGCTAACTTCCCACACAGTTGGTATTTGATATTCAGACTCAGTCAAGTTCTAAGACCATGTGATACGCTGTCCCTCACTGCATATTCCTAGACTCTATTATTCCTGGGTGGGTTATTTCAAATTGAAATTCACCTTCATAGTGACATTAATTCATTCAGCTTTTCAAATACTTATTAAACACCAATATTCTAGCCTGGTAATCAATGATAAATGCAACAAAATTTTATATTCTCCCTTCGTGGATGTTATAGTCTAAATAAATTCCAAAACCGCTAAGATCTAAACAAAAATCATACCTCGCTTTTAAAAGAATTGATATTTTTAAAGGATGAATTTAGATAAACGAAATTATAATGAGCATCTTTTCATGTGTCTGTTAGCCATCCGAATGTCTTCTTCGGAAAAATGTCTGTTTGTGACTTCTCCTCATTTCTTCAACTGGATTATTTATTTTGGGGGTGTTGAGTTTGATAAGATCTTTACAGATTTTAGATACTAATCCTTTATCAGATGTGTCATTTGCAAATATCTTCACACATTCTGTAGGTTGCCTCTTAGTTGTGTTGATTATTTCCTTCACTGTGCAGAAGCTTTTTTATCTTGGTCAAGTCCAAATAGCTCTCTGTTGCCTAGTTTCCCTTGTTTCCAAAGTCATGTCTAGGAAAAAGCTGTGCTATGGCTGAGGTCACAGAGGTTGCTGCCTGTGTTCTCTAGGATTTTGATGGTTTCTTATCTCACATGAAGGTCTTTCATCTATTTTGAATTTATTTTTGTGTGTGGAGTAAGGAAATGGTCCAGTTTCTTTCTTCATGTTGCTGTCCAGTTTCCCTAACACCATGACATTAGAAATGTGTATGTACTAATATATTTTAATTTAAGGGAATGAAGAACGATTTTAAGTTACATGATGGTTTAAGACGGCTCTATCTTTTTTGCAATTTAAAGAAGGAATATTATTTTCTGTAGAAATGACTTAATAGTAGAAGTTCCTAAAGAAAAGTCACGCTCATTTGGCATCTTTAAACATTAAATAGAAGGTAGGGACCTATTAAATGGTTTTAAGAAATTCTCCTTAATGGAAGCTTATTTTCTAAAGACTTTATCTTAAGTGGAGTTAAGCAAATGATCAAGGATTCTAGTTCCTTTTATCCAGAGCAGCAAACATCTCTTCTGTGCTTAATAAGTAAGTATATGACAGCTGTGGCAGGAGCTCATTATGGCTACATTGCTGCTAGGAACTTCAATTATTACTGTCACGGTACTTTATATTCAAAAGGACATTTTGATTCATGTTGCTCTAAACATTTTTTTTCCTCACTATAGAAATGGTTTTAGTAGATAATTCTATTCTGTTTCCAATGAAAGGCATTAGCTTTGAAATGTACAGATAAATACTATGAAATGTCAATAGGATTAACAATCTGGGGCATAAGAATTGCTTTAGCGAAATTATTTTTTCTAAAACTATATATTTAATTCAACATCTACCCCCCCCAAAAAAAAGTGTCGAGTGGCCACTATGTACGAGGCAAATTTATTATCTGTAGGCACTGTGGGTGGAGGAATGCATAACAGTACGTTACCCTGTCCCAAAAGAGTTTTTATCCACCAAAGAGATAAAATGTGTACCTAAGTATCTGCAGTATGAGGTAGAAACTGAAAATAAGTGTGTTGGATTGGATATATAGAGTCCTTTGTAATCTCACAAAGCAACTACTTCCTAAAGTGACACCCAATCTATGGGGGTAGAGGGTTGCAGAAGGTAAGTAGAAGGGACAAAGCAGGAACATGAACTTGAGCACTACTGGTTAAGCCTCAAGGACAAATTCATTTCTGTTTTGTGACCACACTGACTATAATTGGACGAGGTGAGACGCCAAGGACTTCTCTTTCTCTTTTAACAAAAGCCCAAAAGTAGAGGAAAAGCTAGTTCTTTCTAGAGTAGTAGTTCTCAAACCTTAATACCCATCACAATTCCTAGAGGGCATACTAAAATGCAGATTTCTGGGCATGAGAATTTGCATTCTTACTAATGTCCCAGGCTATGCTCACAGTCCAGGGACCAGACTCGGGGAACAGTTCTCCAAGGGCTCATTGCGGAGTTGGTTCTCTGAATTTTGTCACATCAAAATCAATTGAAAGAGGGAAAAGGAGAATATGCCCCGTGGCCGTCCGAGC